>NW_027633143.1:55000-85296 GCF_053919585.1 Euprymna scolopes
TTTATAGAAGGTTAACTTACATTAAGTGCAATTCGTCAGATTAATGAATGAACTATAAAAGAAGAGATATACATGGTTATTCTATGGATTCTGAAACTAAACTTGAATTAACAAAACATCATGAATATAATTGCATTTAATGAACTCAAATATATTCCGTTTTTGGTAAAACAAAGAGCGATAAGAAGCTGATAAAAATAAACAGATTGAAGTAATTTATCGTGAGAGAAAAATAAGACGATATGATAAAGGGAGGCGGTAAGTTTTTGATGAGCCGTTCCACTTAAGTTGACAAATTTACCGAGTTTCTATATTGTCCAATTGACTACTGTAAACTCTTAACCCTTATCCTCGTGGTCTCTTGATAAGTGGTTATGCCTATGTAAAAAAAAAACAAAAAAACATGATATTTGCATTTCTAACTTAAAACCATTACATAAAAATAATTTAATAAATCAACAGTTCGTTCTTTGATATGATAGGGGCACGTTCGAAATGAATGTTTCTGTTTTTGTTTGTGCTTTTCTTAAAAGTTTATAGAGAATCAATGAGACAAAATAAAAACATATTCGTAAGTTGTTAATTGTTGTATCATTAAAAATGGGTTTAGGGTTTAGGGGTTAGGGTTCATATAAAAATAACTGCCCATCTGAGAATTCATATATTAAAAATAGAATTGATCTATAGTTTCACGCATTATAAAGTATACTTTACTGTATTTTAATTTAAAACAAAACACACACACACTTTTAAGTTCTTATTTTAGACATTTTCTAGAATTTCCATATGAAGATAATTTGATTGTTATCCTCCTTAGGATACAAAAAGGTGGTAGAATGAATTTCACTCCTCCCTCATAAACTCCTCTGAGATATTCAATGGGGTTATATTCTACATAACATGGCGGTCAGGTCATGAGATTTTCGCCAACGAATCCCAGAGATCAACGGAATAATGCAGTTGTCCCAAGAAGAATGGGGTGGTGCATTATTATGTGTAAAGATCATCTGAAAGCGAGGTGACAATGGTAGGTCATCTAGCTATGTTGGCAAATGATTACCCAAAAAGGCCCTGTACACATTGCTGGTAAGTTTTACACCCTCTGGCGCTTGGAATGGTCCAACCAACTTATCCCCAATGATTCCCGGCCAAAACATGATGCCTCCACCTCCTTATTGGCGATGAACTTTGTAACGGGTCGGAGTTCAGTTCGGGTTTCAAACTTTGATTCATCTATCAAAAACGTCAAGAGTAGCATGAGCATCATCTCTAAATAGGACCTGTTGGAAATACATTTGCATGCAATTCTGTGTCCAAACCATTCGTTTCCCCCTATGTTTTCATTTTATTTGAATGAGATTGCAAGGAGCATCAAACCTCTACCCATGCCTCCATTAAGCAAACAATATAGGGGAATATATATATTATTCCTTAATTGGAATTCATTTTCTTTTTTGAGATGAGCATTATATATTAATTTTATTTTTATTTAGGACTATTATTCTCATCTTTATTAGTTGTTGTTTCTTTTATCTTTTATTTGTTTTTGTTTATTCACAACGTTTCGGCCAACTATACCTCTGGCCTTCGTTTATTTATCTGATCTTCTATAGTCGGGTCCGTACCGATTGGTATATATATATATATATATATATATATATATATATATATATATATATTATTCCTTAATTGGAATTCATTTTTTTTTCTGACAAAGGCCAGAGGAATAGTTGGCCGAAACGTTGTGAATAAACAAAAACCAATAAAAGATTAAAAAAAACCAACAACAACTAATAAAGATGAGAATAATAGTCCGAAATAAAAATAAAATTAATATATAATGCTCATCTAAAAAAAAATGAATTTCAATTAAGGAATAAAATATATACCAATCGGTACAAACCCGACTATAGAAGATCAGATAAATAAACGTGGATTTATAAGATCAAAGAATCCAACCTTGATCGCCCTTCGGGGCCCGTGGCGCAGTTGATAGAGACGTTGAATCTCTACAGTTCCAGGTGAACATTGCCTGAAGATAGCGGTTTCAATCCCACCCAAAGCGTGCCAGAGGTTAATTGGCCAAAATGTGGTGAGACGACAACTACGGATGGTAGTGATGGCTGAGAATGCAGTTAGGAGATTCGAAGTTCCTATCCGTCGCGATTACCACCCGACGAAGGCCAGAGGAATAGTTGGCCGAAACGTTGTGAATAAACAAAAACAAATAAAAGATAAAAAAAAACAACAGCTAATAAAGATGAGAATAATAATCCGAAATAAAAATAAAATTAATATATAATGCTCATGAATTCCAATTAAGGAATAATATATATATATATTCGCCTATGTCGTTTGCTTAATGGATGCATGGGTAGAGGTTTGATGTTCCTTGCAATCTCATTCAACACTTTCTATCGGACCTGTGCTGTTTGTCTTTTGGTTGACTTCCCTACCGATTTTCCGAAGATGACTATGTGAAAGGTTTCTCCTGATGCCAATATTTTTCTGGATTTGGTGTTCGGGTTATTCAAGAATACAGCCAAGGGTTTTGGATCCCATTCCAGCTGAGTGGCTAAATTTTTGATGGGCAATCCTTCTGTGAGTCCAGCAACTATCCTTTGGTTTTCGAAAACCTTTAATCTCCTGATTGTTTGGCAATGAAAGAGATCTGCAATAAAGCGATGGACAGTAAAATTTCTTTGATAATAAATAAAATGCCATAACTTGGTGAATATAGCATGAATTTGAATAAAATTCTGAGAAATAACTAAACTTAAAGAACCCGATTGAACACGACAGAGTTATTCCTTTTTCCGATATTTCTGGGTATCTGTTCTATTTACCGAGCGGTCTTTTTAATTTCAAAACTAAAAATAAAATAAAATAAAAATTTATTAGCCTCAACCCTCCTGCACCAACCTTTACAGCAAAAAAAAACACAATTATAAATAGACCAAATCTCAAAGGAAAAGAAAAGGAAAAGAAAAGAAAAATAAATCAATTGCTCTTGACGATAATCGGATGCACCGATAGAAAACGCTTAAGAAAAATATGGCCGATTAACAACTTCTGGGTGTCATTCTATATATAATATGCCGCCTAAAATTAAAAAGACCGCTCGGCAAATAGAATAGATATGTTGAAAGATCAGAAAAAGGGAAAACTCTGTGTTCAATAAGACGTGTCCAAATAATACCTTTCGACCTAAACACCCACACCCCCACACACATACACCCACTCACACACGCGCGCGCATATATATATGGAAATCTTATTGGCAGGATGTGCGCAATCTCCAACCACACGTCTCCTTAGTCGAAATTGTTAAATGCCAGTGGAAAGTGAAGTGTACAAGACTACTAGAAAAAATGCCGAGATAAGCGGAGAGCATATACAGCGCCTAGAATTCCCAAATGGTCACCCATCTGGTAAAAACCATATCAATATATAAATATATATATACATATATATATATATGCATGTATATATACATATATATATATATATATATATATATATATTTAAAAGTAATAGAATAATGATTTAAAAGTAATGAGGGGTTTTTGAAGCACAAAAAACGATGTTACCTTTCGTGTTTAATATTTTTATTGTTATTTTTTATATTTCATGCGGACCTCCGCTCTTGTCACAAAAAAATATCGAGGTCCGCTTGAAATATAAAAAATAACAATAAAATATTAAATACAAAAAGTAACATCGTTTTTCATGCTTCAAAAACCCTCATAACCTTTAAATCACTATTCTAGAAGCATACGTGGACGTTTAGCATTATATATATATATATATATATATAAATTAAATTTAGCTATTAAATACTATTTAATAATAATACATATCCTATTAATAAGTATTTCACTAATAAATATATTATTTAGCTCCATGTACGTATTACTCCAATGAAAGTGGACGTCCACCATGGCTTTTGTTTTGATTGAAAAATAGATTTTACTGATTTTGATGATAATAAAGTAGTAGAATGCTGAAATATTCGTGAATCCTTGTTTAATTATCGGAAACGTCTGTCCTTATCGCGAGCGAGCATATATATATATATATATATATATATATATGGGTGTGTGTTGCTATATCTTGGCAGCAAGTCATTATTCAAGCACGTCTGATTGAACACGACAGAGTTATTTTTTTTTCTGATCTTTCTATTTGACGAACGGCCTTTTTAATTTCAGCAGGCATGTTATATAACTGTTGCGCGCCATTTTATGTAACATACCTGCTGAAATAAAAAAGACCGCTCGACGAATTAAAAAGATATCCAGAAAGATCGTAAAAAAGAATAACTCTGTCGTGTTCAATAAGACGTGCTTGAATATATATATATATATATATATATATATATATATATATATATATATATATATATAAATTGGTCAATCAGCGTCGGTTCTTCCTAATATATATATATATATACATATATATATACATATATATATATATATATATATATATATATATATATATATATATATATATATATATATATTAGGAAGAACCGACGCTGATTGACCAATTTTTGACGTTAACATGTCTCGTCAGATGTTCATTAATGATTCCTGATATTAATTCTAGTTTATTTATGAAAGCTGGACTCACTTATGCAGACTTTTTGTAAAAATACTATTTTCTTATACATTTTATTACCACATTTGTACTGATTCAATAAATCTTTTTCTTAATCCATCTATTTGCTTGTCTATTTCTGCTTCCTACTTTTTCTCGGAAACTATTTGGTCATAAAATAACGAAACACGTGTAGATAGATAAATGGTTTCTAAGTAAAATAAATAAATAAATAAATAATGCATATACATGTAACTTTTCTTTTGTTAGCAATTTAATGATTAAAATTATTATCAATTAGGAATCATAGTCATAGTTTTATATAATATAGATGTGACGCAGTTTTACCCTAGTTGAAATGAATTCTCTTTTAAACTATGACACCGATTTTTTTTTCAATATAAATATTTCCGACCCTATGACTTCTAAAGGTTTTGTGGAATGAAAAAGTATCTTTCATGTGTGATAGGGAATATTGCGGACAGAAATCGTTAAGGATAGAATCAGGAGTAGTTATTATCTTTCATATTGCATCGAAGTTTTTTTTTCATAACTGCAAGAGAAAGTTGACAGCAATTTCTGAATTTCGTTCAAAGAACAATATTTTGCTCTCAATTGCATCTTTTTCTGTTGCATGTGCGCTGGCATTTACATTAAAAGAAAAGTAACAAAGGAAAAGAGAACGAGGTACAGAGAGAGAGGGAGGCAAGCGAGAGAGACAAAGGATAAAGGAGAGAGACAAACAGAGAACACGATTGTAGATCACGAACACATATGCGTAAGATGCGTCGATTTAAGCAACGCTGTTAGCGATCTGAATTCTAGAGAGTTTAGTAACGTTGAGTTTGGTCAGTACAGGATGAGGCATCATTGGAGAATACCAGACGCAGAATAATGGAGGACGTCGATACATTCCTGCTGAAACTAAAAAAAAAGTCAAAGTTCATCATCTCTCCTGACCGGTACGTACATACGACTTAGAACCGATTGTGAATATACTACTCTCATGACACTCCCTCCTCTAGAGAGACTGATTGAACACAGCGAGTTTAAATTTTATTCACAACATAATCGTGGAAAATCAATAAAAACATACTAGTCAAGCGTGACAGACACAAAACAAATTAACTTCGAAGATACACAAACGTGCAACTTACACTTAACCTCTGCAAACGTACTAACGTATATAATCCGTTTACGCGAGACCTGGGCGCATGGTAAATAAGGTGCGTCTATTTAAGCTGTGCGTTTTGCGATGAACATGCCATCAAATTCTCAAATAAGAAATGTATTTCAAATATTAGAGTGACAGACGAACGGGCATGTTATTTATTACTTAACCGAGAAAATTAAATGTCCACATGAATTGTGACGGACAAACATGTATGTATGTTTATAAATAGGCGTGACAAGCGAATTTTTATTTCAGTGTCATCGACCTATGTAAACGCTTAATGTAAAAATTACATTTTGCTGCCGAGCAACCCCTTCTCAGGTTGCCTCTTTGTCATCTGACTCTTATCACGGTAGACAGGCTCCTGTAGCACTATGAAAGTTGATGGTGACTAAATTGTGATTCATCCGAACACGTAGTTAAGCAACTAGGTATCATTTCTGGAAAAGTGAGTGCATATTACCCACAATCACAGGGAGCCTTAGTAAACGAAGTAGATGAAAGAATTTTAATTTTATTATTTGTATCATAGAATCTTTGAAATTCGGTCAGATTTTATTAGTTTCTAAACACTGCGAGCAGCTTCAAAATTAAACAAGAAAAGGGCATTTGTAATAGTGACAGTACAACACAGTTTTTTTTAAATAAATATTTATTTGCCCCAAATCAGCTAAGTTTCGACAGTATTACGTCATCTTCAAGCATAGGAAAAGTTTGTGTTCTTTTTGCTTTTCCTGTTTTCCTCGTGGAATGGTGTCATTAAGAATTAAAGCCCGTGTGATTTCCAATGTCAGTTTCTTTTCAAATGTTCTAATCAGGAGAATCACACAGCTCACATGAAATGAATTAGTGAATTTTGCAAAATTTTTCCTTGATGTAAGCATTGTTTAAACTTGAATTGAATTATCTAAGTTTATACTTATATCATGGAACCTTAGTTGATGTTAAATAAACCAAGACTGCCATCGTGAGTGTACTAAGTTAGAATTTAACACGTTCCACACCAACACTTTCATGTAGAATGTTGGGGAACTTAACTAATTATCTGGTTCATACAGAATGAATAAATTAACGAGCTGCAATATTCGAGACGATTAAAAGCAGAATAAACCCCTAGGTCTATCGACGAACATCTTCTCAAACGCATCTTTCATAAAGTGACATGCTACTCCTATTTTTATAAAATTACCTATTAACACGTCCATAGATAAAATATGTATGTAATATTAAATGTATACATATCAGCCAAGTTACCCTGAAGAAATATATCCAGCAGATGTAAATATAGCATTTTGTAATTAAAGTACTATCTGATTTAGCATGCCATTCGGAAGAAGATACATATGCAACCAATGTTGATACGGATAAAAATGTGGCAATGTGCTTTGTTTTAAGTGAATAAACATTAAATAAAAAGCATGGCAGTGTGTTCGACGACCAGATTCTCAGGCGCATCTAACATATGATGATGCAGAGCCGTTTGTGATGTTCGGTTCGCACAGGGGTATTCCACACCATACGGAAGCATATATATCTCTGTTAGAATAGATGATATTCAGTACCTAACATTTCCAAGTGGTCACTCATATTCTACTGACCAACATTGCTTAACCATTTCTTTCAGGAATTTCCCCCTCCCTAAAAATGCAACAGATATGTAAAAAAATTATTTCCTAGAGCAACTCCTCTATGAAAACCAACACTGCAGGAATGCTTTCCAGCTGATATTCCTGTTAAAGTCTTATGCAAACAAATGCTTGTTGAACCGTCTTCTTAAGTAATTTAATTATACCCAATCGGAACGGTGCTGTCTCATCATTTAGCTAACATATATTATGCTCGAGTAACATTTGGACCGTGACAGGGAAGTACAGAAATTGCAATGATCTAACTTGATCCGGCGTTTAGACGTGAAACAATATACAACACATGATATGATAGATTATTGTTTTTTTATTATTCACTCAATAGGCATTTTCACACAGGTCATCAAATATTTCTCTCTAAAAAGTTCTAAGTGACAACACGTATCCCCAGATTTCCAGTACTATTCACCTCTTCCAAAAAAATTTTGAAAATAATTTGCGTTTTCACAAAAGTAGGTTACCATTGATTTACTAGAATTTAAGTAGTATTAAGCTTCCTACAATCAAGTCATTTGCATACATTTAGTGAAGATCTGGTTAATACCTTCTATCCTTGCTCTTTCCATACTCTTTGACCCTCCTCGGCGATTTGCTGTGGTATCAGTTGACGTTGAGACTTCAATTATTTTTATTCTATGTAGTGTTACTTTGTGTTTCACTTCTGTGGCAGTGTCTATAAGTTTGTTAACGCCTGTAGCTTAGGCGTATTAGTCTTCACATCCAAAGGTTTAGGTTTTACTTATTATTATTATTACCTGTTTTCTCTTATAATCCATTCCTCTGATTCCAATCTGTCCAATTCTTTTTTCAATTTTTTTCGGGATTGTCCCAAGTGCTCTTACTCTTATTGTTGTTTTCTAGAATTTCTTCATCTTACATATCTCCGTCAGTTTTCTGGTCAGGTCTGTATATTTTCTCCGCTTCTTTGTCTCTTTGATATTCACCCTATGGTCTGCTGGAATAGCAATGTCAACGATCTGGCAGAACTTTTTAACTATTATGACACCTGATCTTCTTGCTTGCATATTTATCTGCTTTGACCTCCAAGTATCATAGCATTTTGTGACTTCCGTTTTCAAGTACTGCTGCTGGTTTGTGCTTTTACCACTTGTATGAGTGTAAAATATGCACGTGTTTGCAAAATCCCTTGTTACTGCCTTCTCCACTTGATCGTATTTATCCTTATATTCTTTTTGGACTAGATTGCTGCATTCATTTATTATGTTGTTAATTGTTTCATGATTTTGTTCGCAGCATTTGCATTTGTCGATTTCTTGTTTTATTTTTTTTATCCATTTTCACCCTATACAAGTCAAAGTGACACTTTGATGTGGGGTTACTTTTAAGGGCATAGATTGCAGGGATACTATGTGGGGAGTTGAGCAGCGAGATGTCTCTTTAAATTACACTTGAACTTTTGCATGCCAGAACTGTTGGGAAAGCAAAAACTCAGAAGGGTATCCAAAGTTTAGCAGTTCTGGGAAGAAACTAGAGTAGACAAGTTTTTCACATCTAGGGATCTCTACTGTGTAGGGGTGGAATTTTGCTGCTTATTTACGGCGAGGGGATACAAGGGCTAGTGGTTTGTCGGCGAATCCACCATTAAAATACTTGTAGAACAGGCAGAGGGAAGCAACATTACGTCGATGGGACAGACGTTGAAGCTTTGATAATAGTTTAGGACCTATCAGGTTGGCGACTCTCTTTTCAACCCTTTCCAGGAGCGAGAGACTCGTATGCACCAGCCCAAAATGTGACAACAATACTCAATACATGGGCGAATGGTAGCCTTGTAGAGATACCGTATACTTTTAAGCGTATGTGGCTTTCCAGCACGGTGGAAAGAGACCACCTTCTTCGCAGCAGCCTTTGTCGATCTTTGATTTGTTGTTGTTTATTTTTATAACATTATCTTTTGCGGCTGTTAATAAGGATTCAGTTTTTTCTGCGTAGGTTTCATTGTCAAAGCCATACTTAAGTGTTTTCATTAATCTCATCTATGTCATCTTTATCAATCGTTTCGCTCTCTATCTTCCATTCTCATCTACTCTCTTGCTTCTTTTTTATTTTGTCTTGTTTATGTTTTGAGTGCCTTTTGCTGCGATAATTATCTTTTCTGTGTTTTACATTACGCATATTGTATATTCTTTTTGTGTCATTCACATATAAATCCGTCTTTGTTCGTCGGTTGTCTTTTTTAGGTAGAATCAATCGGCACCATCCTTTGAGTGGAGTGCACTGTGTATGCCCAGACGTTTCCTGGTTCCCTCAGTTCTTCTTTGTGCTCAGTTCTTCCACCTACAAATGGTCTAAATTATCTTACTAATCACACTGCCCATGTGTTAATACATTTTATTGTTTCTTCTATATAGTTAAGTTTCTAAGAGTTTTTTTTTTCTTTGGGGTATTTCTATTCAGTTTTCTTTTTCATTTCTGTTGCTACGATTGTGACTGTTTCTAAAACTCCCAAATATTTGTAGTTCACCTAATGTCTTCATCTCTGCTGGTTAGCCCCAGTCCCCCCCATTCACATAACTATCAGTGCATACTTTCTCATACAAAATTCCACCCGGATATCCTTTTTTAAGATGCTGATTGTGTTTATTAACATTGTTAGTTTTTATCTTGGTTCTTGCAGAAAGTTTCGGCTCGTCCATGTACATTAAGTGGTTCATTCTTTGATTTATATTAATGAACTTGTACTCCACTTGAGACTTTCATAGTATATTGTTTAATGGGAATCATGTCAACAATAGATAGCAGTGATGATAGGAAATGCCTTTATAAAATACCGGGTTTTCTTTTGATCTGGGATACTTATTGTCAATATGCTGTCAGTTCAAGTCCCCATGTACTCATTGCATTTTCAGTGAAACTGATAATCTCCTCTGGTAATCTGTGCAATCTCAGGCATTCTATTATCCATGCTTTTGGCACCCTATTGTAAAATTTCATGTAAGCGATCCATGCCATGGCTAAATTCTTTTTTCTACTTTTTTCTTCCTCTAGGATCTTTTGGTCTATATAGACTATGTGTTCCTCTTTTCCGTTCTTATTATCCTCTATGTTCATCAAGAAGTAGTCCCTTATTATTAAAGAAATTGTAAATCTTGTTTTCTAAGTTGTGCTAATAGAATTTTCCACGTGATAGGTAAGCATGTTATAGGTTTGTTTCTGTTGTTTGCGGTTGAGTCGTATGTGTTTTTCCTTGCTGATTACATTATCTGTCCCTTCTGCGACTTGAATTATTATTATCATTATTATTATTATTATTATTATTATTAATAATAATAATAATAATAATAATAATAATAATAATAATAATAATATGATTATAAGTATTATTATTCCGCATTAATTGACATTTAATTTACATATACAACACAAAAGTCTAAATACTTAAAATATTTCTCGAGTAAATATGATTGATTTCAACACAGTTGCATGCTATCGTCAAATTGACTCCTTTATTGTCACGAACTTTCGATTAGATCTTCATTGTTGCTGTTCAAAAAGATTCCAAATCACACTTATCGGCATACAAGAAAAATAATGTAAAAGAAATAGAAGAATGTTATTCCAAACTTAAGTGTGACACACCAAGAAATGTAATTTCGAACATGAGCATGAAAACCCCCAACAGTTTTCCCAACGAAAAGTGATTTCAAATCCAAATAAAATGTGAATGCTAGTATCTAGTCGATGCTATTTTTATAGAGTTAAAATATCACTTTGAAAACATTAATTCATAATAATGCTGCTATTTTTCTTTAGAATTTTTCCATCTTTCAACAAGATTATAAATGGCGTGTTTGACAAATTCTATAGGTTTTGATGTAAAATATAAAACAAATTCATGTTCAATTTACTCTTGTGATTTTAACCAAAGACTATCTAAATAATTTTGAAATCTTTGAAATAAGTGATAATCTAAGGAAGTTAGGTCTGTTGAATGTGTAGGAGGGGGCAAGATTCCCTACCAATTCGCGTAGAAAATCTTCGATCAGTAGTGCTATGGGAGCAGAAAAATTTTATGATCCCCCTTTCTTTTTACTAAAAAAAGACTTTCTTGTGACTATGAGCGAGGAAAATTTGAATGTAGATTCAATAATCTGGAGTAAAATGCTATAAATTAAGGACTATCTTTAAGTAAAAAACCAATGTGCATGGAGAAAGTATAGAAGTGTAAAATGCATCTTCTAAAAACCAACACCATTTTTTGAACTGACATGATGGCCAGACCGACGTAGCTTCTAATTAGAGTTTTTAGACACATTTAAAACTCTAACGTTTACAGATGAAATGGAAAGCATTACAAAACAACATATGTACAGATAGAGAGAGAAAGTTGCGGTTGCTGAGCCAAAGAAAGAAAAAAAATCTAAGAGAAGAGAGTAATAGACGAAAGCATGCGGTCACCGTATTAGCCAATGATAAAACAGCCTTTTTCCTCAAATGATATAACAACGGCGCCTGTGTGCACGTGCAGGTGTTCGTAAAATGCGTTCGTGTGTGTATGTTTTCCAAAATTCGGAATCGAATCATAAAAGAGCGAGAGAGCCTTTCTATGGTATATTTCATGTACGTTTCCGGAGCTTCTTGCCCAACTGCCTGAAATAGGTTTCCTCGGTCAAGGGTTAGAAAGAAGTCGTAATATGAATCTATGGAAACAAAATAAAACAGAAACATTTTAATGGACTCCCCTATATATATATATATATATATATATATATATATATATATATATATATATATATATATATATATATATATATACATATATATATATCCATACATATATATACACACATATATGCATATCCTTATGCATATATATTTCAGCATGTATGTATATGTACATATATAGATAGATGTAGATATGCATAAGTAAACAGAGATCGATAGATCTAAAAAGAGATTAAACATGGTTTGAATGAATTCATATAGCGGGACATGTAGAGATAATAATATGAAAGGATTATAGCGAAAATAGATGACATAAAAAAGACTTATTTGCAGTGAGGTTTTCGGAAAGTGGGTTTCACTGCCTATATATATATATATATATATATATATTTATATATATATATATATATTTATATATATATATATATTATATATATATATATATATATATATATATATATATATATATATATATATATATATATATATATATAATATACTAGCATTTCAGCCCGGCCTTGCCCGAGTGTTTGGAGGTGTATGTTCAGAAAAAAAGCGGTCAATTTTTTTTAATTTGACCCCTATTATGACCTTTTAACATATATTGTTTTGGAATCAAAGCAAGTTATTAAGTTATGTCCATGTCCAAGGAACCTATATCTAAAATTTCAACTGTTTCTACTCACTATTGGCGGAGGAGTTTGGTAGAGTTCTCAAAAGTCAAATCGTTGAACTTTGACCCCTTAACAGTTAAATTTCTGGCCGAAAATGGATTACAAATATTTTCATAAATCTAAGTACCCTGTATATCAAATTTCGAGTCTGTAGATTGAAAATTGAGTTATTGCATAGGGACATTTACACAGACATACAGACACACACACAGACATTTTCACTTTTATAGATATACAATCATTTACGCCCGGCGATGCCCGGATGTTTGGAGGTGTATGTGGAGCCAAAAAAAAAGCGGTAATTTTTAAAAAAAAATGACTCCTATTATTACCCGTTAACATTTACTGTTTGGGGCTCAAATCAAGTTATTAAGTTAGATCCATGTCCATGGAAACTATATCTAAAATTTCAAGTGTTTAGACCCAAAATTGTCGAAGAATTTTGGTAGATATCTCAAAGGTCAAATCGTTGACTATTGACCCCTTAACAGCTAAATTTCTGGCCGAAAAGCGATCACATAGATTTTCCCAAATCACAGTGCCTTGTATATAAAATTTCAAGTCTGAAGTCTGAAAATTGACAGAGTTATTGCGTAGGGAAATGTACACACACAAACACAGACACGTTCACTTTTATAGTTATACTAGCATTTCATCCCGGCGTTGCCCGGGTGTTTGGAGGTGTATGCTAAAAAAAAAGTTCAATTTTTTAAAACTTTGATCCCCATTATGACCCCTTAACATTTATTGTATTGGGCTCAAATAGAGTTATCCAGTTAGATCTATGTCCAAGAAATCTATATCTAAAATTTCAAATGTTTAGACTCAAAATTGTCGGAGGAGTTTGGTAGAGTTCTCAAATGTAAAATCCTTGAACTTTGACCTCTTAACAGCAAAATTTCTGGCCCAAAACTGATTAAATAGATTTTCCGAAATCTCAATACCCTGTATATCAATTTCGTGTCTGTAGACTAAAAGTTGATAGAGTTATTGCGTAGGGAAATGTACACAGAAACACAGACAGACAGACAGACAGACAGAAAAAGGCACACAGACACGTTCACTTTTATAGATATACTAGCATGGGTGCCCGGCGTTGCCCGGGTGTTTAGAAGTGTATGCTGAGCAAAAAAAAAAGTCAATTTTTTAAAATTTTGACCTGTATTATGACAACTTAAAATTTATTGTATTGGGCTCAAATTTAGTCATTAAGTTAAATCCATGTTCAAGGAATATATATCTAAAATTTCAAGTGTTTAGCCCCCAAACTGTTGGGGAGTTGGGTAGAGTTCTCAAAAGTCAAATCGTTGAACGTTGACTCCTTAACAGCCAAATCTCGGGTTGAAACCAACCCCAAAGATTTTTCCAAAACGCAGTACCCTGTATATCAAATTTCGAGTCTGTAGACTAAAAATTACCAGAGTTATTGCGAAGGAAAATGTACACAGATACGCAGACAGACAGGCAGACATGCAGACACGTTCAGTTTTATAGATAGATAGATAGATAGATAGATAGATAGATATACTAGCATTTCATCCCGACATTGCCCGGTTGTTTGAAGGTATATGCTAAAAAAAACAAAAAAACAAACAAAAAAGGTCAAATTTTTAAAATTTGACTCCTATTATGACCCCTTAAAAATTAAAATTTTGAGCTCAAATCAAGTTATTATGTTAGATCCATGGCCATGAAACGTATATCTAAAATTTCAAGTGTTTTGATTCCAAATTGTCGGAGGAGTTTGGTAGAGTTTTTAAAGTTTAAATCATTTAACCATGACCCGTTAAGAGCCAAATTTCTGACCGAAAACCGATCACATAGTTTTTCTCAAATCTCAGTACCCTGTATATAAAATTTCGAGTCTGTTGACTAAAAATTGAGTTATTGCGTAGGTAAATGCACACACACACAGACAGACACACAGACAGACACGCACACACACGTTTACTTTTGTAGATATACTAGCATGTGTGCCGGCGTTGCCCGGGAGTTTGTAGGTGTATGCAGAGCAAAAAAAAAAATATAAAATAAAAATGGTCAAATTTTATAATTTGACCCCTATTATGACCTCTTAAAATTTATTGTTTTTAGTTCAAATCGAGTTATTAAGTTAGATCCATGTCCAAGGAACCTATATCTAAAATTTCAAGTGTTTAGACCCCAACTTATTGGAGGAGTTTGGTAGAGTTCTCCAACGTCAAATCGTTGAATTTTAACCCCCTTAACAGCAAAATTTCCGGCATAAATACGATCACATCGATTTTCCCAAATATCAGTATACTGTATATCAAATTTCGAATCTGTAGACTGAGAAATGACAGGGTTATTGCGAAGTAAAATGTACACAGACAGACAGACAGACACAGACACAGACACACGGATACGTTTACCTTTATAGATATAATAGCATTTCATCCCGGCGTTGCCCGGGTGTTTGGAGGTGTATGCTTAGCAAAAAAAAAAAAAAAAGGGATAATTTTTTTTAACTTTGACCCCTCTTAAAAGTTATTGTTTTGGGCTCAAATCAAGTTAGTAAGTTAGATCCATGCCCAAAGAATCCATATCTAAAATTTCAAGCGTGTAGATCCAAAATTGGTGAAAGAGTTTGGTAGAGTTCTAAAAGGCCAAATCGTTGAACATATACCTTTTAACAGCAAAATTTCTGGTCCAAAACCGATCACATCGATTTTCCCAAATTTCAGTACCCTGTATATCAAATTTTGTGTCTGTAGACTGAAAATTAACAGAGTTATGTCGAAACAAAATGTACACAGACACACATACAGACAGACACACAGACAGACAGACACGTTCGCTTTTCTAGATATATAGATAGACTAGCATGGGTGCCCGGCGTTACCTGGGTGTTTGGAGCTGTATGCTGAGCAAAAAAAAAAAAAAGGTCAATTTTTTAAAACTTTGACCCCTATCATTACCCCTTAAAATTTATTGTTTTGGGCTCAAATCAAGTTATTAAGTTAGATCCATGTCCAAGGAATTGATATCTATAATTTCAAGTGTTTTGACCCCACATTGTGGGAGGAGTTTGGTAGAGTCCTCAAAGGTCAAATCGTTGAACTTTGACCCCTTAATAGACAAAAGTCTGGCCGAAAACATACCAGACAGCTTTTCCTAAATCTCAGTACTCTGTATATCAAATTTCGAATCTGTAGACTAAATATTGACAGAGTTATTTGTAGGGAAATTAACACACGCACAGACAGACACACAGGAAGCCACATAGACACACAGACACGTTCACTTTTATAGATATATAGATATACATACCCTCAGTATATATCGATATGTCTCTATATAAACCATACCCCGCTTACTTCAATTTCGATACACACACACAAATACACACACACACACACACACATATATATATATATATAAATAGTTATACATATGGTTATATATACTTTTGATTATAAAAATGTACATATTTAATACATAAAACTTTTTTTTCCAATTGGTACAATTAATTAAGGTCGATTAAAACGTCGTTACACTTTCGGTTATATCAGTTGCGACCATGCCAAATACTGGATGTATACATATTTCTACTTTCATAATAGTTTATTGTCTTATATGTTTTCATTGAATAGTAGAAACCAAATACCGCATGAATGAAAGCTTATATGTTCCAGAAGAAAAATACTTTTGGGGTTTTCCTTGAATTAAATAAGATAAAGTTTGTTAAAAAAATGGAAATCCTTAAGTCATAAAAGTTCATAAAATAACTTACTTATTTAAAATATGCTGCGAATGTTCTCGAATAAAATCGAAATAATTTTTTAGTCCACGAGAATATAACAATATTTAAAGTGCTAATTTTATTTCCTCTACA
Organism: Euprymna scolopes; assembly: GCF_053919585.1. Lineage (NCBI taxonomy): Eukaryota > Metazoa > Mollusca > Cephalopoda > Sepiida > Sepiolidae > Euprymna > Euprymna scolopes. The sequence goes on from NW_027633143.1 coordinate 71,639, forward strand.
ATTAAAGAAATGTTACGGATTAAGCTACAAAATTATTCAAAGTTTAGGCGATATTCTAGTTTATTTTTATAAAAAAATATCTTTAATCATACAAACATGTCCGCTAAAAGCTTTCTTATTTGAGCAAATACGAAACTAAACTTGCTATTATTTTCGCCCAATTTTGTAGGACTCAAATGAAAAAAAGTGATGGAATCATCTCGCATGATTTATTAAAAAATTTTTTGAAATTGAAGTAGTATAGTAATTGTTGTGTCTGTATCAATAACAACACGAACGCAAAAAGTAAAGGTAAAACAAATATATTAAGAGGAAAAGATAATACATATTTACAAAGGTGCAGTTGTACTGCAGTTGGAAGATTGCCCGCATTAAAGTCTTTCATGGAGCAACCGACACATGCGTCTTGCCTATCCGGTGTTCGAACACAGCTCCCCAGTCTCGCTCACATGATACCTTTATCTATATCTTTTCACCAACGTATGCTAATTAGTGGGCGTCTCCACAACAGTAATCGTACTGAGTAAGTTAGTTAATTAGTTAGTAAGTTAGTTAATTAGATCTAAACAATGTAAATTTAATATTTTCCAATTCCGTCGATAAATTATTTCAGCTAACTAAATTTCCCTAAAGATACGTCCCTCCATCAAATATTTTAAATTCATGTAATCGTTTAGTATTTAGATAGTTTATTAATTAAAACAATTTTACATCAAGAATATTCCTATTATATGTGTTTATCGATCCATTTCATAGAATGTACATTACATATTTATTTATTATCCAAAAATTATTTTACATTTATATAAAACGATTATTTTAAGTTTATTGCACTTTAAATCTATGAATTTGTTTTCTTTATTTTATTAGATATTTATGGAAGTATATAAATATATTTGAATAAAATCGAACCCCTATTTGCATATATGTACACACGTGTATATATATGTGTGTGTAAATACATACACACACATACATACATACATACATACATACATACATATATATATATATATATATATATATATACTACGAGCATGGGTACCCATCGTTGCCTGTGTTGCCATGAAGTTCGGTCTGAAGCACACCTGTATACTAATCATTTTCATCATGGACAACGTGAATACCACTACAACAAAAATAAAAGAACGGATGAAAACATGCAAATGTAATCGCCCCATAAAGGAAGAAGTACGTTATATCCTCTCCACCAGATATTTCGGCAGGAGGGCTACAAAGGAAGAAACGATTTTTCGGATATTGAGCACTAAAAAGACCTCCCACCAACAAAAAACAAGTAAAAATTAATCATGACATTGTTTCAATAAAATAGCAGCGAAAGCCCGTGCGATCGCAAAAAAAAAAACTCCTAAAAATTAATTCCAAAATTGTTAAATTAAATTTTTCATCATTTCTATTTATAATGTAATCATCCCCCACCAAATTGAATTTGTCATATTTTGGGGTGCGTTTTGTTACTAAAATTATTAGGTGAAAGTACAGAATGATCTCATAAAATTAATTAAATTTATAGTTATTTTATGTTTCAAATGTAATTCCCCCTACCAACACAAACAATTGTATTTGTCATGTTTTTCTCCCCCTACCTCGATCGCCAAACTTGAAAAAATACTAGCGATGACATATTGCTTTGTGGCCAAACGATGGGTGCTCATTGTACGTTAAATTTATATAGAAAAATTGATCCCCCACGCTAAAATGTTAAATTCCCCTTTTTTGTTCAAAATTTCTTTCATATTATTTATAAAGGCAGTTTAAACGTATTAGCCCCCCCCCAACAAAAGTACGCCTTATTTTTTAAAGGAGTTAAATGACGCTGGGTCACGTAAAAAAATTGACCATTTTTAATTGAAGATATGAAATAAATTATGAAGACAATCTGTTTCGCAAGCAATTAAACACATTTGCTATGGTATATTTATTATAATAAATCCTGGGCAGCACCGATTAAATTTTATAAACAACAAAAAAGGGGCAGATAATGTATGGGATTATGGAGTTTGCTCACATGGAAAATTGGCTCTGTGTCTGACTAATTCTGCCCTCGTGGGGATGCAAGTAAATGAGGACATTAGTTTTAACTATTTTCCCTAACAAATAAAAAAGGTTACCTAAAAATTAAGAATAAGCGAAAAAAATTCCTCTGAATTAAAAATAAAAATAATAATTCATCTGAGAAGAATATTTCGAAATGAAAACAACTCTATTACAGAAAATATTTAATAACGTGCTCCGTTTAAAACATTTTTTCAATTAAACTATCACAGTTATTTCCCCTGTAGTTTTCTGGTTTGAAAATGAAACGGTTTCAGATTTCAGATAAAATAAGTTAAATCCAATATAAATTGCAATGAAAATAAACTAAACGATATTTTTATTAGTACAGTTGAAACGAAGCTATTATGTGGAATAAGTAGTATCATCGAGCTAATTATTTAAATAGATTTACTTTAATGTTATATGCTAAAGACCGTAACTCAATCAATGTAGATGTGGTTTGAAGAATGCTATATATAGAGAATAAGTATAAAATATAATGTCTACTTTGACAGAAGTATCTTAACATGGGCGTAAATATTTCTTGACCAGGAGAGGTGTACACACATATGACCTTTATATTTCTTTGATAATTGGGAGTTGTACACACGGACAAACACACACACGAAGGCTACAACTTTATATATATATATACATAGAGATATATGCATACACATACATGGGCACACATATAGACGTACACATATATACGCGTACTTCAGTAGTCGAATGTTTTTGTGAAAGTTTAGCTATGGTTCTCCTTGCCAAACTTTCACAAAAAAACCTCCCGACTAGCAATAGCCACTATCAGGAGTTTACTCCACGCTTTATCTATACCTTAATCTAAACGAAAATTCCATTTAAAAGGCGTCTTTTCTAGAACTGTTCACCTGTTGAACATTGGTCAACTGGACTGCTTTACAGCTGCCTACGATATGGCAGTCCGCAAGCCCAATTTATCCAAGTTCTTGTTCGCTGCTCCTTAAATAATCAAATTCTACCCTTTTCCACCGCAAATTATCAATACGCTGTTGTTTTACTTACACGTGTTTACTATTGACGACTGCGCCCTTATTAACCCTTATATTCAAGTGGTCTTCGGGCCTTGATAAGTTGTGAATTTCCTTGAAATAAAAACAACGTAATGTGTGGAACAGAATTGAGATGTCATTCAGAAACTGATGGGCGATATTACTAAGGAGACGGGGACTTTAAATTAAATTTAATTATTAATAATGGTGTATATAATGTATGTAATCTGTAATCCCGATAGAATGCCTCTAGATTTTGTATTAGTAATGCTTAGGAGTAAACGATAAGTACACCGCTGCATAGTAAACATTTGGAAGGTGTTGTAGTAGTGTATTTCTCCTCATCAATAATAATGAACTCTTCCACTTATAATACCAACCATGAGAATGTGTTTCAGACTGATGTATAATATAATACGGTCAGAATCCTGTATATAAAAATTAAAATATTTAAGATTTGCATTGAATTTAATCAATGGCTATAAAACAACTCTGGAAAAAGATTCTTTCAATTTCTACATTTTAAAGATCCCTTAAAGTTAAGAAAATTTCTAAAATGAAAGCCATGTTATACATTGATGGAAAGTGAAATAAGGATTTAAGATTTAGTAGATTTATATCCGGATATATGGTTTGCAACCGTACAAAAAAAAAACAACAAAAAAAAACAAAACAAACAACAACAAACTCTTCTGTTTGGAGAATTTAATTTTATCATTCTTTTAACAGGTACTTTTCTAATATATATAATTCTTTTGAATACTCTATTTTCATTATTTATTTTTATTAGAGACACTCCTAAGACAACTACAGCTACGAGCAAAATACTACAATTCACCATTTGTAAACTCAATAAAATCTCTTTTTTATTAATATTAAGAAAACAAAGAATGCATCCTACAGCAAATGATAAATAGATAGATATAAAAATCACTAATGCAGGAAACAACAGTAAGACTCAATAAAGAATCGGCGATCAAATCTTTATTGGTCTATATATTTTTGTGTTTGGGTTTTCCCTATACACTCCAAAACAGCTAGCCCTATTTTATGGCATTTCAAACAAATATGATTTATGTATCTGGCAGTGGTCTTAGATAGGTTTTCTACCGGAATATATTCAATAAGTATCGATAATCAATGACCGAAAATCCAGTGGAAGAATGAACAGGCGATTTTGACTAACATTGACCCCTTATTCAGCCTAACATCACAAGTACATTTCAGAAGTTTTATTTTCACACAAGCCGCAGGGCCAGTCATACAAAATCAACAGAAAGTTGTTTGATATGGCAGTTTGAAATGAATGTTTTAGTTATAGACACAATTTAACTATAATACTTGACTTTTACATTTAACTATAAAAAATTCAAGCCGTTATCACCATAAAAGCAGAAAGGCCAGCCATATAAAATCGCAGGTAGATTCTTTGATATGACGGGCGACCGTCTGAAATAAATGGTTCTGTTTAGAGCATAAATGAAGCATAGCACTTGACTTTTTTTCATTTTAAACTTCAAATTAAGCCACTATGCATGAAAATAATTTAAAAATCTACAATGGGTTCTTTATTGTGCAATGGGAACTAGAATTCTTCTGTATTAAGTCACTGCATGGAAGCGCATGAATTTTCCCTCTGGTGCACTGCGATGTGCCCCAAACTAAAGCAGTCGCTTTATCGATTTGATCGGGAAATAAGAATTTCACCGATTTCGATAACAGTAAAAATATAGGAGAGTGAAACATTCGTTTTTCATCATTCAATCTCGAGTAACGTCAGGTTTCCCTGATAGTTATTAGATAAACACTTTCCCAAAATCCAGCAGACTTTCAAATATTTTAATAAAAGTACCTTTAGAATGAGGTGCTCCATTGCAATTATCAAAATATCAGAATAATTCGAAGGTATAATGAAAATATAATCAGTGAAAAAAGAAATAATAAACCCCTGAAAAAATTCCTTGCCATTTCTAGTGAATTTGAAAATTGTATTTCATCTTACAAATATGTTGTTTTGTGTATTTCGAAACCTTTATCTGTCGCCATCTTCCCGAGATGAAATATTTCATCTTGCGCTCGTCATTATGAAACCCGACACACACATGTCAGGGAATGTAAGTGATTCAAGGAAATCAAATTTAATTGTCATGTTTCCACTTTTCCAGTCGCCATATTTCATATACACAGACAGCATTTAATGTAGGCACAAAGTTGCAGTATGAGATTTGCTTGAATGCCATTCCTATGTCATTCGAGTCTGTTCTAATACAAATTGCATCACTAGGTTCGACAACTGTCTGTCATTCACTGCCAAACAGAATTTTCTGATGCAAATAATTCGTGCATTATGACTGGTGCTTTACTGACAGCAATTCCCTTTACCAAACACTGCGGTGGATTTTATTATTATACGAATACTACTAACTATTGAACTGTTATTTTTACATGATGTGGATACTAGTTGAAAAAGAGTTATTATTAAATAATTATTTATAGCTCACTTTAGGTTAAGAAATTTATAGAATGACATAAGCCGTCATTTACATAATGCAAAAAAGCAATTTCCTATCTATCAAATTAGTCTAACACTTCAAATGGCATATTCAGTGTACGCACAATTGTGTTTATTTATTCCCTTTCCATATAAAGGTTTATAGAACAATTAAAAGCTTTCTTTTGGGGGAACCGGTAGCTTTACATTACGTAACCTTGAGCCCAACTAGTTTTGTACTTGGGGGTTAGCAAATACACACATCTCAGTAAGTGCACACTTTTACAGGCTGACACTCGGCAACGCATAGCGTGGCAGCTTTTGAGGTAATTGGTTGCACAATTGAAAGGTCAGCTTGCTGACATCGTAATTTGAAAAACGAAGCTTGTAAGTTAAAACCTATATTTCTGTCTCTCTCTCTTTCTCTTTCTCTACTTCGCTCTTTTTCTCTCTTTTTCAAAGATGGGAAAATTGAATTACATTTGTGTTGTCGAAGCGTTGGACTCCGTTGAAAACAGCCGAAGAGAAGTTTTTCGCCGGTAGTTAGTGGCACGCATTGCGTTTCCACAGGGTTTTACTAAATACGCTCCCTCAATGTTAAATAAAAGAACTATATTTTTTTTATAAAAATGCCTTTGTCCGCTGTTTTTACAAGCGTTAAATTTCAGCAAGCGGTTCCTGGCTTTTACTCCCGACGATGGAAACGCTTACCTTTAAACCGCTAAGCAGATCGATTAGAGACCCACCAGCAAATATAGTTCACGTCAGGTCAACCGTAATTACCCTCATGTGCCTATCGTCTGGTCGTGTCTAACAACCCGGGAACTGGATTCGGTGCAATGATATAAAAACAGGTTCAGTAAACGTCCACACAAACAATCGTGTCATATATTGGATTAATTCTTCCGATTTAAAAGAGTCATCATAGCAAACGGATTTACTGCTTAGTCCGATGAGAATTAGTCTATATAGAAACTGGTAGTGAAGTCGTCTGGGCGCTTTTTAAAAGAAAAAATTAACAAGCACATAAGACATTTAGTGAATAATAAAATGAGAATTTTTTACATGGTAGTCACCACTTATCAAGACCCGGCAGCCACTCGGGAATAAGGGTTATTGCGTGTACAGTAATCAATGGGATCAATGAAAGTTGTCTGTGTAAACTTGCTGAATTTAACATCATTGGAATTAATAGAAACGGACGAGATGTCACATGACACAATGACAGTGTGAGTTACCGAAAGTGACACTTGTGTTTGAAACATTAGGAACATGAAATATCGTTGAAAATATGCTTTGAAATATTATCATTTCTGTGGTTTCGCGGGCCGGCAATAATAATGACAATCACATTATTATGATTAACAGAAGTTTCTTAAAACTAGTATATTAACAATATCATGTTACAAACGTAAATATCATGATTTAGGAGACATAACTGCTGCTGTTTGCTCCCCCAGTGTTTAAATATAAATGTATTGATTGTATTTGGAGAAGTTAATTTATTCCTGATATGGACAGATCATCGGGTCCGAATATGATTAATGAATGATTATCGATTTCTTTCTATCTACTCACTAGTCTGTGATTTAGAACAATAACTAAGGGGAATAAACAGGAACTCCCGTTTAACAACGTAAGTTTGAGCTTTATTTTTTATCCAGGGCTTACTCCTCTATATTGTCTTCATTATTCCAGAAGTTATGCGAGGTAAGTTTTGATAATAAAAAAAAAAACATTATTGAGTCAGGCGTATTATATTCATGGTGCTTACTATTTTCAAAGAGCATGTGATCCATATATAAAATTGAGAAAGCCAAAGATTAAATTTCTGTAGAAATGTTTAGCCTAAACGTAATTTGTTCTCCATTCATATGAGATGCAAGGTTCCATTGGCGACAGCATGGCCAAAGTAGTGTGTTCCCACGACCAAAAGAATCGCAGATGCTGCCGAAATCATTACTGTATTCTTTTTATTGACCACGACCTTAATCCTGAGCTAGATAATCTAAATATTTAAATCAGTTTTTATATGCAGTATTACGGATATATCGACTTATATTAGTTACGGTTGGATCGACGATGTAGACATCAAACACACTGTGAAACAGAAATCATAAGTTATTTATGGAAGTAATACAAAAACAGTTCAATGCAATTAGAAACTAAAGATATATATATATATATATATATATATATATATATTGTGTGTATGTGTGTATGTGTGCGTGTGTGTGTGCGATATAGAGAGAAAATGAAATTGACAACAGGAAACAAAAAACGAAAAGAAAAATTATTCTGAAAAAGCGAAAAACCGAATAACAGATAAAAAATGCATTAAAAACATTCAGATTTCGCTTTCAATAAAAATCATTTTTCTCCTATTTCAAGGCAACACATTTATAAATAAATAAGATTGGAAAACGAAGACAAAAACTATTAACATTAAAAACCGTATAATTGTTCTCTGGTGGGATTAATATTGTCGAAAAAATCATGAACTCCTATTAAACAAACAAGTGCAAGTTACATTTTTCTAAAATAATAATGCATATTATTAGATAGGTAAATAATGTTTACCATTCGCGAACTCTGAAACAATAAACCAATGATTTAACAAGTGAAGAACACGACTAATGTTTACCGTTTAAAAGAAATAATTTCATACGTGTTAAAACTACGTGCGTTGGGTGGAGAATTTCATTTTTAGTATAAATCACGTGTTGTGTTTTTTTAATTCTAACGTAGTAAACCTGCTCTATCTGCACCGCATCCTTTTAATAGAAACATCCAGTATCCTTTCTGATGCCATCTTTTGCGTTAATGTTAGGTTGTTGATGTTTCATGCAATAAGTTCAGAGAGTTTGTTTAAGACCATGAGTAAATCTAACAGCTGATGTATAAGCGACCTCTTGTGACGTACAAACAAAACAGTGATTATAAGATTTGGTGATTAAAAAAATGTGTGTCTCTTACATCTGATGTATAAATAAAATGAATTCTTATAGCGATTTGCGTATATAGTCTGGTGTGCAGACAAAGCGTTTAACTGGATTTCAGACATGAAAAGTATACGAGCAAATGTAACGTCTGACCAATAAAGAACGTGTGACTATATTCATCATCGCCATCATCATGCAGTCTGTCAGCCTTGATGACTAGTCGGGGCCTAAGTGGTTTATCTTTCAGTACGACACTTTCCACGTTGGCTCCTAACTTGCTTGCGCAGTTAAGATGTATCTGTTGCGCATCAGATAAACACCTTCTACTCTATTAGATATTAATTGGCTAATGCCGGAAGGTTTGCTGGCCGGCGATTGTTATAATTATTTAAGCCAGAAATTTTGTTAACTAAAATATGCTTTAGAATGATAAAAATATTTAAAATAAATATGTACTTAATCGAGTCAAAAGTTTTGTCTACTAAAATATGTTTTAGAATAATAAAAACATATTTACAATAAATATGTACTTAATCGAGTCAAAAGTTTTGTCTACTAAAATATGTTTTAGAATAATAAAAACATATTTACAATAAATATGTACTTAATCGAGTCAAAAGTTTTGTCTACTAAAATATGTTTTAGAATAATAAAAACATATTTACAATAAATATGTACTTAATCGAGTCAAAAGTTTTGTCTACTAAAATATGTTTTAGAATAATAAAAAAATATTTACAATAAATATGTACTTAATCGAGTCAAAAGTTTTGTCTACTAAAATATGTTTTAGAATAATAAAAACATATTTACAATAAATATGTACTTAATCGAGTCAAAAGTTTTGTCTACTAAAATATGTTTTAGAATAATAAAAAAATATTTACAATAAATATGTACTTAATCGAGTCAAAAGTTTTGTCTACTAAAATATGTTTTAGAATAATAAAAACATATTTACAATAAATATGTACTTAATCGAGTCAAAAGTTTTGTCTACTAAAATATGTTTTAGAATAATAAAAAAATATTTACAATAAATATGTACTTAATCGAGTCAAAAGTTTTGTCTACTAAAATATGTTTTAGAATAATAAAAACATATTTACAATAAATATGTACTTAATCGAGTCAAAAGTTTTGTCTACTAAAATATGTTTTAGAATAATAAAAACATATTTACAATAAATATGTACTTAATCGAGTCAAAAGTTTTGTCTACTAAAATATCTTTTAGAATAATAAAAAAATATTTACAATAAATATGTACTTAATCGAGTCAAAAGTTTTGTCTACTAAAATATGTTTTAGAATAATAAAAACATATTTACAATAAATATGTACTTAATCGAGTCAAAAGTTTTGTCTACTAAAATATGTTTTAGAATAATAAAAAAATATTTACAATAAATATGTACTTAATCGAGTCAAAAGTTTTGTCTACTAAAATATGTTTTAGAATAATAAAAACATATTTACAATAAATATGTACTTAATCGAGTCAAAAGTTTTGTCTACTAAAATATGTTTTAGAATAATAAAAAAATATTTACAATAAATATGTACTTAATCGAGTCAAAAGTTTTGTCTACTAAAATATGTTTTAGAATAATAAAAAAATATTTACAATAAATATGTACTTAATCGAGTCAAAAGTTTTGTCTACTAAAATATGTTTTAGAATAATAAAAAAATATTTACAATAAATATGTACTTAATCGAGTCAAAAGTTTTGTCTACTAAAATATGTTTTAGAATAATAAAAAAATATTTACAATAAATATGTACTTAATCGAGTCAAAAGTTTTGTCTACTAAAATATGTTTTAGAATAATAAAAAAATATTTACAATAAATATGTACTTAATCGAGTCAAAAGTTTTGTCTACTAAAATATGTTTTAGAATAATAAAAAAATATTTACAATAAATATGTACTTAATCGAGTCAAAAGTTTTGTCTACTAAAATATGTTTTAGAATAATAAAAAAATATTTACAATAAATATTTCGTTACATTAATTTAGAAGTGTAACTTAAAAATGTTATCATAACATTAGTTAAAAACTTAGAATAATGGCATGAAAAAATATCAGCTGATTATATAAGTAAGGTATGCAAATGACGTCATTTAGAAGAGAAGATGGTCTTTTTGAAATACGTAAGGATTAGTTGAGTCAGTCAGTCGAAAGAGGGGCATAGACAGTTTTCAGATCGTCACGGTGCCAAGAAAAGATCAGAAATTTTGATAGTCAGTAGTGTGAATATAGAGTATCTCCTCTTTGATAATCCAATCTATAAAAGCGTTTCCGTTTATCAAATAGACGAATAATTGAATGAAAGATTATAAGACGGAATCCCTTATCATGTTTTCACTGAAATTTATTCAATTTAGAATCGAACAGTTTATGCGACCGAAACAATTTATAGCGGATCCAGTAAGCGATTCACGAGACAAGTGCTGGAAATATTGGCCGAAGACATTTACTAATTTCATCGGGGTTCTACATTCAGAAAGACCGGGACGGCCCATCAATAAGCGTGCGCTCCTAACACACTATTGTCCCACACAGTCAACAAAATTTTCTCGGATTGCGTTACCTACGAATAAACAAGCGATGTACTAAATGTTATATACATAAAGCCCTAAAATATGATATTTTCTTGCGACTCGCCGACAAGAATCAGGCGAAACATTGAACCATTTCCTTAAGAGCCTTCGACCACTGGGAAAAGATTGCAACTCCTTCCCAACCAAGAAAAATTTAATAGTGAAGGTATGAACATTTTAGAACTTTATAATACTCTAACTGTTTTATCAGAGAGGCGGTAGCACTCTCTATGTAATATAGAACCGATGGAGGACCAAGAGGCAACTCCTAAGGCCCAAAACCCAAGACCTAAAACCCAGCAGGAAGCGACCTGCTACTAATGGAGGCGGCAATGAGCCGCCTCCTAAAAAAGACAATACTATCATGAATGTAAGTTTAAAAATAAGACTGTAAGTAAAAATACTAATTAACAAGAATAAAAAAGCATTGGAAATGCAAAAGGATATAGGGATGGTATGCCAAAAAGTATACAAACAAGATAGCTATGAATGGCTAGGCACATGGAAATAGAATTGCATCCAAAGTATAGCCCTATAGCTTTTTACAACCGTAATGATGGCACGGAATGAAGATTGGAGAAAAGCTATAGGGCTATACTTTGGATGCAATTCTATTTCCATGTGCCTAGCCATTCATAGCTATCTTGTTTGTATACTTTTTGGCATACCATCCCTATATCCTTTTTCATTTCCAATGCTGTTTTATTCTTGTATACATTCGGACCGAGGGGTTTCTTTCATATTAGAGCAGCTTCGACAATTTGTAAAGGAACGAGGAGTAGCTATAAACCGGACAACCCCCTACAACTCTAAGAGTAACAACAAATGCGAAAGATATTACGGCATTATTTGGAAGCCCGTTCAATTGGCAACATCAAATAACGGACGTATGATGGATAATTGGGAAAATCTCCTTCCTGTCGTATTATACCCCACCCGATCCTTATTGTGTACCGCCAAGAATGCCATCCCATACGAAAGAACAACGACCACATCATACTTACAATAACAACAACAACAACAACAACAACAACAACAATAACAAAATTAACCATGACAAAAATACGATAATAATCTGTATCAAACAATTTACACATAAAAAATAAACTTTTTTTGTTTACCATAACCACAACATTTGTTAAAGTATAACCGAGCTGCAGTAGCAGCCGGATAAAGATATCCAAATGACCAAGCCGGTCGCGCAAATTGAGATCACAGTAGAGACAGAAGGACGCGTGTATTGACATTTGTTTCAACCAAGTGAGGCGAATTAAGTATTATGATATCCGTTTGATGCACAGTTTATCTCTCAATTTGTCTGTCTGTCTGTCCGCTCCACTTGTTTATGGGAAACTATTAAGTAAATCATGCTGAAATTTGTATTTACTTTTGTTACAATCAGGTGCAACGAATTAAATTTTATAATATCCGTTCTATACACGGTTTATGGTTTAATAGTTATTAGAATTGAATGCACAAATTGCGTATACTAAGCCATATTCAACCATAAATTGGACATAAAGCATTCATTCTCAGTCAACATACTATAACTGGATAAAATGTTTAGTAATACTGATATAGCAATAATAAAAAAAAAGATTGGTCGAAGTAAGTGCTAGTAATGGATACAATATGAATGGTTGATTTGTCGTCTAGTTGTTTAAAAAATGAACGAATAATTAAAATTATATTACGTTCAAAGAAATCTGTTTTTCCCCTCGGATACAACAAGCTAAAAGAAAAAAGTTTTAATAAAACGACGTAGCTGGTAGTACATCAAGCGGATTCGAGTGATCGCCTCAATTTTAATCTGGGATTAAAGTAAGCGGCGTTCTTCTATCGTCTTTTTTTATGTTTCAAGTTTTGTTTTCACTTTTGATATCTTGACATTGGTTCGGCTTCAGAGGGCAAATGTGCTTCGATGCATGCTCGGAGGAAGCTTCAGCAACACAGGAACGATTACAAAATTATCTTCGGATTTCTTTTTAACGAGTAACTTACGATATAAAGAGCACGCATAACTAAACAGATAATCCGATGTGTACCCACGCGGATATCTATCGACCTTGCAGGAAAACAGTCACAGACAATTACGAATACTTTACAAAATTTTGCCTACAGAGAAGTCATCATTCGAAGATGTTTCTTTTATGACAGACTGATACGTTCTCGGCTCTCCCGAAGTAAGTGTTTATATATTAGAATATAGTACTGTTGAGATCAGGGGAGATATTTATCTACCTCCCACGGCGGGGTGATATGACGCACGTGTCGGAAAGTTGGACCTCAAAAGCCATCACCCAAAGAGAATAGCACTCCGATATGTAAAACAAAATGCATGACCAGCCAGGTTGTCATTTCCCTTTAGACAGCAATAAAATAACGTTTATCATAAAAGTTTAAAAAAACACACACCACGCTATATTTTTTTACGCATTTCCATTCTTTAAATATTTCCTGAATATTTCTTATTTTTCATCAGAGCTCCTCGGCCGGATTAAGGACTTTAACAGGTAGTCTCTGCCCCG
>NW_027633144.1:0-42656 GCF_053919585.1 Euprymna scolopes
ATTAAACTCTCCGGAAACAGCTTGGCAAGCCTCCCACAGAAAAAAATCATGACTAAGAACTGTGTATATGAAATCCCATGTAAATGTGGAAAACTATACACTGAAAAGCTGTAGTATGTGGAGAGACTGAAATGTCAGGTATAGCAGACCATATCTAGAAGGAGAAGGTAAAACCATCTACTATTATGGGACGAAGTAAAACATATAGATAGAGAGGAACGGGGGAGAGTAAGACGACTGAAAGAAGCATCACATATGGCTGGGGAATAATCGATTACTAAGTAGACTTAGGGTAGAATTAAATACGATATGGTAACTAGTAATTATAAACAATAGATAATATATGCAAGTAATAGTTAAGGCACGTTTTATTAAATGCAACATAGTTTTCTTTTCTCTTCATTTTTCTGTTGATTTAAAAATACAGTCCAGCATAAGCGAAATAGCTTATAACATTAGTTCTAACGTATTGAATATATTTAACCATTAATCTCTCTCTCTCTCTCTCTCTCTCTCTCTCTCTATATATATATATATATATATATATATATATATAAATTGATTTATAGTTAAAAAATAGAATAATAGACTTCACCACAAACTTATTTATCTTTCCTTCCCTAGCAGACGAAAAGCAATAAACCAATAAATAAAAACAAAATAAAATTAATTACAAATAAAAAAGAAAAAAAAATCCTCTTTAACGACAAGAAATTTGCTCCTGACTTTGATCAATGACCAAAAGCGCTAGAGGAAAATGTATATATAAAATCGAGTAAAGATAATCACCCATACATACGATGTGAAAGCAGCTTTCGAATGTTGATCTACATAGATCGAGGAGATCGTTTGCGCAGATTCCGTGAGAATTTGTGCTAGTCCCCCGCATTAAAGATCTTCATACAACGAAACAGTCTGTCCGTGGATGATTAAAAAAAACCACACACACACACACACACACACGCGCACACACACACACACACACACACACACACACATATATATATATATATATATATACGAGAAAAGACGAGGAATAAAAGTTATACAGAATTTTATTGTTTTATTAGAACACTACAAGTTAAGTTATTGTTCTAATGATAACTTGAAAAAATAATAAAAAACGCAAAAACAAAGTCGTAAGTAACAATAACAATAATTCCAATCAAATCAAATAACAACATGCTAAGACATTTAACTATATAAATAAATTAGAATACTATCTTAAACGAAAGTGTTTAACAGCATTTATAGCTTACTAATCTATATTTAATTATATAGATTTAAGGACAGCTCCTAAATAAAAACATAAAACGTCAATAAATTACAAATCACCCATTTTTAGCAACTTACAAACTCCTCTTTAAATTCAATTGTTGAAATGAAATACCTTAGTTTTTAGCCTTTTGTTCATGCAACTCGTATATTTTTAATTTTTAATTTTTAAATATATATTTCTATTTTATTTTGGTGATTTGTAGTTCCACTGGTTTCATTTATTATAATTATTATCAGAAATATCCCCATATTTTCTACCTCTTTATAAAAACCTTCAACTAATCTTCATTAAATTCATTTTTTATATAACTTATCACTTAACTATTTAAACTGTTATACCAAAATTCCATTATTTTATCGCCTTTACACTATTACATCATAGTTTTTATTATTTTACTAATTTATACTAGATGCATCTGCCCAACCGCGCGTTGCCGTTGCTGAATCTGGTTGACGCAGGTATTAGATTGATTTGTATTGCACAGCCGCACGCACACACGAACACACAAGCACACATGAACACACATACTCGCACGCACACACTCGTGCGCGCACAGATACATACACCCGAGCACGCATGGCAACGTACTCGCCCACGCACACAGACTACACACAATAGCACACACACGCACATACACAGATACGCACACACATACACATACGGAAACACATACACACACGGACACACATGCACAGACTTTGCAAATAGAGGCTTCAAAATCATACAAAAGGAGATTTTGAAGTCGATTTCTGGTCATGATTAAATGTTAGAGTCAAGCAATGTAGGTTACAGTGTAAGTTTTCAGCAAAACCCAGGTCTTGGCTATATTAATCGCTTAATCCGTTTTATTTTTTTATTATTTTTATTTAGCGAAACTAAAAAGTTTAGTAAATCGATCTTAAGAAACATAAATGTTAGAGTCAAGCAATAAAGTTCACTGTGTAAGTTTTCAGCAAAATCAGGTTCTCGCCTATAAAATTCGCTTCATCCGTTTTATTGTTTTTATTTAGCGTAAAAAGAAAGAATTTTAATCTAATAGTCAGGAATAGACAGTTTAAAGGCTTCTAAAGCATACATATGGAGATTTTTGAAGTAAATAGATGGTCAATTTCTGCTTTGTCAAAATCCGCGTCTCAGTTATAATAATCGCCTTATCCGTTTTATTACTTTTTATTTATCGTAAATAAATAAAAAAAATAGTAAATCGTACTAAAAAGAAAAAAGAAATATTTATGCAGCATACAAAGGATGAAATAATTGCTTATCAGCACATGGCGATGGGTCGAAAAATTATCTTTAATAACAAGTACATTTATGTAAATACAAAAGATGTAGCACAGTAGCTTAACTGTATAAGAACAATTGCCTTGTGTAGAGAGTAACGCCGTATTTGGAAATTTCTGGAGCGTTCGGTTTTTGGAATAAAATTTAGATTCTGAAATAAACGAATTGTCAGCTAATGAGATTTGGCGAAATATGAGAAAGATAAATGTATTATTTTTGAATTTGTAAATAGAAAGATCACTGTATGTCAATGAGTATAGGATCCAGTTAGTAAGGGTGCAATTCCAAATCTTTCGAAAGTGCAGAATTTCTCCCGGAGATAAGTGGGGCGGTAGAAAGACTTGTTATTTAGAGGGAAAATAGGAACTATTTCCTCTAAATATGGTTGCGATCGTGACGATGTTACTACTAGGATATAATGTAGGATTTTATTATAACGACTAAATGTATCTAAAATGGCGTTCTAAATTTACATAAGATAATCACTAATAGTCTAGACACAATAAATTTGTATGTGGACTCGGTTATTGCCAACCTACGATATTTTGGTCCAACGGGGAATTTCTGCAATCAAAATATTATATAGAAGATTATTTTAAAATTATGCTCCATTATAGTTTATCATTTTTATTTAAATATTCCGCTAGTTGTTATTATTTTAATGTTTAATCAATATAATATTTTAGTTTTATTATTGCACAATTATTCTTTTATTTCTATTTTTATGTCTGATACATTTACCTTTTTATCATTTTATTATTTCTTTTATACTTATATATATATATATATATACATGTATAAAAACAAATGTATATATATATATATTTGTTTTTATACTTTTTACTCAATGTAATATTTGGTAACATTCCTTCACTAGAAATATATATATATATATATATATATATATATATATATATATATATATATATTTATAAATACATTTTATTTTATTTAGTTAATATTTATTCTTTTATTTCAGTATTATTTTTCAGTATTATTCTTTTAATATACTGTTACTGTATTGATATATTATACCATTAACCCTCGATTTATATGAGTTTATTTTTATTATTATGCTTTATTACACTTATATACAGTTTTAGAATAAAATTAATATAAATTTCTCCTATATATTAATTTTAAATTAGCTTACATTTTTTGTATTCTTTGGAAGTAATCCTACCTTTAAATTTATTTTCTTAAATAAAAAAAAATAAAGAATAGAAAAAAATTAAATTAAATGAAGCTAATAATTTAATAATAAACATTTAAGGTTAATTTAATATTTAATCCAGGCAGTACAAACACACTTTCCTCGCCCCTTTTTCTTAATAATGTTTCATGTCCAAAGATTTTATTCTTCCTTTTAGCATTAGCAGAAAAGTCGGGACATAACACATTTTTCCAACTTTAGCGTGGGTGTTTAGATAAACCCGTATTGATTTTTTTCTTTCTTCCCTTTTTTCTCCACACTTATTCTGTTTTCAATTTAGTTTTTTTTTCATAGGTAATCACGTGGCATTTTAAATTGCATTGTTTGTGTAATTTGTTTTTTCGTAATCATTTGATGATTGACATCTTTAAAAGAGGGAACTTGCGTCGCCTGACGAGGTCGTTAGTTATTCTTTATTGTAACGATCGGATAGCGATTATGACAATACTGTTGAAATGTTTATTTAAATATAAATAAAAGTATATCGAGAGTTATTTAATATTGAATACTATTATATAATCTTCATTTAAATCATTCGTATTTATCTAGAAATATTTTGAACTTGGAATAATTATATATATATATATAATATATATATATATATATATATATATATATATATATATATATATATATATATATATATATACGTGTGTGTGTCTCATTTATTTGCTGATGTTTATTTGCAGTACTTTGAACGAATTTAGCTTTGAACTTGTACGGAAAATTATTTTATCTCCACGTGAAAAGACACACACAGTATGAAAATATAGTTTTCCACGGACACGTGTTTCGTCATCCTGAACTTAGCAAGATTCGAAACTAAAATCTCATAAATTATATCGCCATATATGCATATCGGTGTTTGTAGTCTATATATACAAAATTACGAATACACTTAATTGATCAGTTTCTAAAAAGGAACACCGACTATTGAGAAAAAAACAAAACACAATCAAGGTTCGATTCTGGTTTGAAGCGCTGGTCTGTCTCTTCAATACCTAAGCGTAGTAATATGACAAAATAATGTAGCCAAGACATCGGTATGATTAGCGAAGTACCTCGCTATCATTAGGTGTAGCTCTCCGTAACAACGAATTGAGGACACTTTCGAGTTAATATTGTTTACATAAATATTAAAAATTTACTCACGAAATGCAGTCAGCAGGCCAGTGATTAAAAACGCCATCTGTCGATGAAAAAAAATAAAAAAATAAAAACATTAAAAAATTAAAAAAAAAAAAATTCAGTCATAATATCCTATCTAACTACACTAAATATTGGGATACAGCGAAACAACACTGTGGATGTATATATATATATATATATATATATATATATATATATATATATATATATATATATATATATATATATATATATATATATATATATATATATATATACTAGCAATTCAGCCTTGATTTGCTCGGGCTCTACTTGTGAATACACTCTATGTAAGATTTCAACTATTTAGACCCAACATTGTCTGAGTAATTTCGTAGAGACCGCGGAGGTAATTTTTTTTATAACCTGGACGCCAATTTTGATCCCTTAACATTAAGTATTTTGGTCTCAAATTAAAATATAAAGTTTTACCCATGTCCACGTTACCTACATCTAAAATTTCAAGTCTTTAGACCCAAAATTGGCGGAGAAATTTCGTAGAATCGGCAAAGGTCAACTTATTCAAGTTTGACATTTTGGCAGCCAAATTTTCGCCCCTAAACTGATTAAAATGATAAACTGATAAAAAAAGTGGTAGTAGGAAGGCAGGCTTGAACACGTACTGCAAAGGAGGAAAGGACCAGGGTAAAACCTAATGTTTATGCTGTTACGACCACCGCCAAACCGGAAGCGAAATTTTTTTAAATTAAGGCTAGACAATCTAAAGGAGATGATAACTTTCAAAAATATCGGCGAAAAAAGTGACCCCCCCTGTAGAAAAGTGCCTAGTTGAAGGGAAAGATATTAATGTTTTTAGCCAATTTTTCGATATTTGTTGTATGAAAGATCGAACTTTAAAACGATACTGATCTTGGTAAAATCTGTCGCCTCTGTTGAAAGTTTAAGGCAGACATGCAAACAGACATACATACATTTATATATTGTTAACTAAAAATTTTCGACCCAAACTGATGAAAAAGCTTACCCTATCTCTAAGTATTTAGACTTTATGTAAAATTTCAAATATTTAGACCAGAAATTGTCTGAGTAATTTGGAAGAGACCGCAGAGGTCAATTTAAAAAAAAAACTTTGACCCCTATTACGACCCCTTAAAATTTATTGTTTTGGGCTTAAATCAAGTTATTAAGTTAGATCCATGTCCAATGAACTTATATCTAAAATTTCAAGTGCATAGACCCAAAATGGTCGGAGGTGTTTGGTAGCGTTCTCAAAGGTCAAATCGTTCAACTTTGACCCCTTAATCGCCAAATTTCTGGCTAAAAACGGATCACATCGATTATCCCAAATCTCAGTAATCTGTATACTAAATGTCGAGTCTGTAGACTAAAAATTGACAGAGTTATTGCGTAAGGAAATGTACACAGACACACAGACACACAGGCACGTTCACTTATATATATATATATATATATATATATATATATATATATATATATATATATATATATATATATATATATATATATATATGCCAACTCATCGGGCCATTATTAACTTAGCTCTCATTAATTATAAGATACTAATAAAAAAGATTAATCACTCAATCACTGCTAATAATAAACTTTACCGAAAATACTAAGCTCTTGACTGTCATATCCATAGAGAGTGTCTGTGATAGAGCGAAATAGTTTATATCTGGATTATTAAACACACGCACACGTATATTATATAAATATAGGCGCGTGTGTGTCTCATGTGTGAAACTACTAAGCTAATTAATGTCAATTATTAGGCCTTAAAATAATCTGAGTTTCGCATATTTACTACATCTTTCCATATTCATCGACCCTTTTCTATGATTCCCAAATGCCACCAAGTGTCATGCTTGCGCATCGCCTTCAGTTGTGTGTGTTACATGCGCAACAATATATTGATATCGAATTCAAATCTATTAAAAAAAAATGTTGATGTTTGTTCGTGTATTTCTGTCAAATAAATACGAAATTCTACGATCGACACTTAATTCACTATAATTTTATTTTGATTTTGATAATGTCTTTTGGTAATGTCACACGTTGAAAGTACATGATTCTAATCTAATCTGTGTCATACAACGGCCCGATGAAGAAATGCTTGAACTATTGCTACTGCTCTCCTCTAGCCGGCACAACTGCCACTGCCAGAACCATCGTCCTTCTACTATAATTCGGCCGCATCGAAAAAAGAGAAAGGAAACTAAGGTATCTCGTACTTACAAAATCGTAAAAAAAGACAACGAAAATGTGTTTTTAAAAAAGATTAAAATTGTTTCAGGGAAGATTTTAATCATGGTGAATTAGTTAAATTCCACTTTTAAAAATCTTTCCAGTGACGCACAAAGTTACGTAGAAACGATCTTGCAACACTGCGTTAAGTTGAACAGAGTTTGGGTCTTATGTAACTCATCGTGAACGCAGAATAATTAAACATGTTTCTGGGTGTAAAAAAAATTAACGACCTATCTAAGCACACTTATTGCTAATGATTTTCTGTTTTTCTACTCCAAAGGAAATACTTTCTTTTCAATACAACTGGACGTAAACACCACAAGCGACTAACACGATTCTCTACACTGCGACGACTGCTGTCGATGTACACATTCATTTTATAACGGAACGTTGCTCTCAATCGCAACAGATGCTGAACAAACACACACATACACACACACACACGCATACTTTTTATCCCACTTACACACGGCAGGACAAACAATGCTCACTTTATTGTGCGGATTAAAGAAATACGAGTAAAAAGCATTCTTTTATTTAAGCACTGACACTTTTCTTACTTTTATTCTTTTTAAAACTTTACTTTTCAAGACTGTATGTACACGCAGCATAGCAATAATAATAATAATAATAATAATAATAATAATAATAATAATAATAATAATAATAATGCGTCGACTACTACTCATAATAACAACAACAATAAAAACAATGCAACTACTAAAATATATTTATTTGATGTTTGATAATATAATAAAAAGTTTTTCTCTTACCAAACAGTTCAACTGCTAAAAACGTTGATATGTAAACAAAACATTCTCGTCATTTATTTTGGACTCTGACTGAACTAAAAATTATATAATAAACTAAAGCTATAAAATGATGGAAACTTTCTCCTTTATTTTGCTTATTTTATAGATCAAAAATTCTTTTGACAGTTTTGTTTTGTTCATTTAGAAAATAAATTGATATCACGATTTTATTTTAAAATACTGCATATATTTCGGCTTTTGTAACTATTAATACAACATTCGTTTCATTGCAATTTATTTCTGTTTTAATCACCCAACGTCTATAGCCTACTCTTAAAGCATTTGCACGGAGCTAAATTCTTACTTCTGTTTTATGTAAGAATCTTTTCTATACGTTAAGACACGCCTCTTTTCAAAAAAATGTTAAACGTAAAAGCTAGATAATTATTTACTTTGAAGCTGTATCCCTAAACGGAATATATTCAGGAGACACGGAAAAATCTTGCACTTTATCCGTATGTGAACCCCTCGACAATATGTGACTTTTACTTTCTTTCTCCAAGTTGAAATGAACATCGCAGCATATCATTCATTTTTAGCTTCAACAGACGCTCATTCAATCGAAATCGCTTGTGTTCGTCAACACGTAAGTCTGCTTAATTAGGACATAAAATAAACAGATTGCGGACAGTGAGAGATACCATAACATCCAATTGAAATATGTACATTCTTTTGTAATGAAAAATGGACACATCCATATAATCAGTTTATATCAATAGTAACGCACTTGTCATTCGAAAATTGCAAAACAAATGAAATTATTCAAATCCTTGTTCCTATATACTCATAGCATACAAACACACTTGAAAAATGTAGAAGCCGAAATAAAAAATAATTTAAAAAATAACAATGAAATTAAACTGCAGATTAATGACATTAACTAAAAGAAAATATTTATGCAAGAGAAAAGTAGATATCACCACACCATAATTGTAAACAACAACTAAAACAAGAGACAAATATTTCCAGAACTCACATCAAAGAAATAGTCAGATTTTACATGCTTTTTGCAACCTACTTGTATAACATGAGGAAAAGGCAACTTGTGGATTGCAGAGAAGTGAATTAAAGAAAATATCGGTCATCAAAACAAAGAAAGGCGAAGAAATCATAAACCATTAACAAGAAAGATCAAGGAATAGAAACTGTTCAAGTAAGTTTCAATCGTTATTTCTATAATCGAAAAAATTAATTCCAGATGAAGTATTGAAAAAAAAGTTTTTTTATGCTCCCTGTCTGTATTTTCCTTTACAATTCTTTCATTTGATGAGGTATTTCGTAGCCGATACCTTAACTATTAATTCCTAATTGTTTCTGCAGAAATCGATTATTATTAAATTATTTGACTGCAACGAAATATATACAATGGATTCTTTATTTACGTTTCCTTTTATTATTGTAAACAGCTTTTACTGTGAATTATTAACGATCATTATTGCTCTTACATTTTCAAGTTTGAAAGAAATAACTTTGCAAAAATTCAAAAAGTATCTGATAATTATTTCAAGTTTACTTAAGGTTTTTCTTTGAAAACAGATGCATAAGCGAAAACAAATATAAAAGCAAATAAAAATTAATTTCATTTTATCAATTAAATTTTAGATGAGAAGTAAATCAAAGGACATTAAGAATTTTTTTATTAAACATTTAAAATATTCAAAATATTTTTTTTTAATTTCTTACGAGAGAAAATAATATGGAAAAACCCAAACATTTATTCTAGTTTAATGTTTAAAGTCATGGAAATTAACTATGTTTGCTAAATGTAAATATGTAAGACTGTTTCCTTAATAAAATGTTTTATTTTGCATAATTTTCAGTCTCCTGGGTGGAAATTCACAAGAATCAAGAAACTCGTGCATAATATGTTGCCATTATAGATACAAATCGTGGACATCACTTATGTGCATCCAGTTGGGTATACAACTGAAAATATGGATGAACAATAATTCATATTGAATTTCTTTTTTCGAGCTTTTATATCAACACACAGCAACATGTAATGTGAAGTTGAACTTTAGATGAATATAGTTTGAAAGCAAATTGCTAAGAGTATGAAATAAGTGATCGATTGAGCTTATACAAAGTTGTTACATTATTTAATAAACGCCCTGAATTTAGAAAATTTAAATGTATAGGACGTTTTGTTGTAGGTGTCGCAAATATTTGTATATACACTTAAAATAGTAAGAAATATATTTCTTAACACAACTAACTACACATTAAAGCAATGTAACTTCAAGAGTCACAAGACATATGAAGAACATTGTAAGAAATGACAAGTTTTCATAAATGATTTCAATATTGTGGTCATATAAACTTTAAATGATTTCAATATTGTGGTCATATAAACTTTAAATGATTTCAATATTGTGGTCATATAAACTTTAAATGATTTCAATATTGTGGTCATATAAACTTTAAATGATTTCAATATTGTGGTCATATAAACTTTAAATGATTTCAATATTGTGGTCATATAAACTTTAAATGATTTCAATATTGTGGTCATATAAACTTTAAATGATTTCAATATTGTGGTCATATAAACTTTAAATGATTTCAATATTGTGGTCATATAAACTTTAAATGATTTCAATATTGTGGTCATATAAACTTTAAATGATTTCAATATTGTGGTCATATAAACTTTAAATGATTTCAATATTGTGGTCATATAAACTTTAAATGATTTCAATATTGTGGTCATATAAACTTTATTATGAAATTGAATTAAATAATAGTAAAGTTGACGTCTCTTTCTTAAAGGATGTTTTTCTATTTTAATAGCAGAAAAGACATGCTGACTATTTTTCCTTGTTGGATTTAGTTATATTGAAAAAAGTGTTTTTATCCTTCTAAGTTGTCATAATTTGTAAGTAACTGAATAAGAAATCCATTAAAACCCTTATACTCAAGTAGTTTTGTGCCTTGATAAATGATGCCTCACTTGTAAAACAATTCTTATTAATCTGTATTTCGCCCACTTTCAATTTCAATAGTGACTCTTTATTGTCAAGTCATTTTCACAGCGTGTCCAACAAGCACAAACATTAACCAAAAAATAATAAAAGTTATTTCTACTATCCTAATATTTCATCCCTAGTATACTCACTGCTAGTCACTGCATTTCCTTATTTTTTACCTATCCTCGTCCTTCCCCTTCTGATAAGAAGCATTGGGTTTGTAAATGCATAAGTATAAAGAGCATTTATAACCTCTATCTCATCAATGTGCCTTCCTTATTGAATTGATTAATACATTTATATGCACTAGTATATATTTTTGTATTGTCGATATTTTTCCTTGTTTATATAAACATAAATATATATTCTCTTGATGACATAAATATATCTATCTATCTATCTATCTATCTATCTATCTATCTATCTATATCTATATCTATATCTCTATATATGTATATATATATATTCTCTTTATAAAATATTCTCATTCTACATATATATTTCCAATATTTTTGCATTTTAAAATATCTCACTTACACACGTGTGTAATACATATCCACAGAGAACTTAAATGCCTATTAGAGAGAATTTGAATGCTTATAAGACACTGACTACGCATGCCTAAGGCATTTCTGTACAAAGGTTTGTCAGGACAACCTGGCATGATGATAATTTTCCCTACAAGTAAACACTGCCCAAATATTCAAAATCACATTGTATTCACCGCCCAAATAAGATATCCTCGGTATCGATAAGCTATATTGAATTTTATAGTGCACCTTCCAAAAGTGATGACATCTCAAGTAAGGACATGAAACTGATAATTAATTAGACTAGATGAATTCTTGTACTGGGATCCAGTAATACCAAGAAAACATTAGAAACACCATATTTAAATGGTCAATTGTAAAGAGGAAACTATGTTGTTAACTTCTTGCCTAATTAAGTGTTTAAGCGGTAAATGTGAACTTTAAAAGAATATTCGAATAATTATGTATCTCACATAGAGATCAAGTGTGAGCCCCATGAAGGGGGCACTCGATTTATGAAAACTTTGATTGAAGCAATATGAAACAAAGGAGAGAAAAAATATACGCATAAGTAGGCCTCCTCTTTATATATATATATATATATATATATATATATATATATATATATATATATATATATATAAATGTGATTGATAATTTAAAATTTGATAATTTGATGTAGATATATAATAAGCTAAATACTAAATATTAAAGTAGCTCTAGGATATATGCCTATCGAGCTTGTATATCTGCATTACAACGAGCATTTTTCTTGTATTTTAATTAAATTAGTAATTTTACTATACCATTAAAATACAATCTGCTCTTTAGACTATTGTTCTAATATATATATATATATATAATATATATATATATATATATATATATATATATATTAGGATTAGTTTATATTTGAAAAAACAAAAAAACATTTAAATTAAGCCACAAAAGGGAACTTCCTGGAATTTCAAACTACGGAGAAAGTGTAGTATCGTTTTTCTATTCCCGTTCAGTGAAAGAAACTATTCTATGTAATATTTTTATTTTTTCTCTCAGTACAATGCCTCTTTCAAATCCTTTATTTTCCCACTATAAAAGGTGATAAAAAATTTACTTTTAGGCATGAGATTTCAGTATTTACGGCATCAATTCCAAGTTTCACTGAACATTTCGGGTAAGGAATGTTAACCAACTTCACCAAACAATTTAGGCAATACGAAACGAACTATGTATTTAAAATAATTTGCCATAACCTTACTTTTCCATAAAATCGCTTAATTTTTCCATAAAATACACCTAACGTAATTCTAAACTGAGTTTTATTTTACAAAGTCAATATTGTTCAGCTATACTGTGTAAACATTTCGGAAAATGTTTTCTTTGTTCGTAGTCGGAACTGCTTTTTCAAATAATACGTATATATTTTTTTTTAATAATGTATGTAAAATGTTGTTGTTGTTTTTTTCAAATAATAACCCAATCCACAATTTACGAATACTTAAAATGCTCTAAAAAACGCTTCCAAATAACTTGTATTTAGAAAAAGAAAGAACGAGTGTGTGTGTGTGTGTGTGAGTGTGTGCGAGAGAGAGAGAGAGAGAGAGAGAGAGAGTAGAGAGTAGAGGGAAGAAGGGCAGAACGTCTAATTTTTAAAATATAGGTTTCAAATGAAAAAGTCTTATTTTAAAAATATAGGTTTCATATATAACGAGTAACGTTTACCTGATTCGGGTAATCGAAGACGAGCTGTCACAACGTATCTCACTTTTCTATTTTATGCTTTCCACACACACACACACACACACACACACACACACACACACACACACACACACACACACATATATATATATATATGTATATATGCGCGGTTGTGTGTGTATGTATGTATATATATATATATATATATATATATTTGTGGCTGTGTAAGTAAAGAAAGTCAGCATATTGAAGAATTACATTTATAATATTTTATTTAAAACAAAGAATACGAAATAAAAGTGAAAGGTTCCTTATTCCATGGAGTTTCAAAGGAAAAAGTTAACAAAATTCAAGTTAGCAAACTGTAAGAAGAAATAAGTATTTTATTTTTGCTGGCTAGCTCAATTTTGAAAACAGTCGAGAAAAAAAATTAAAAGAAAAGTATAAGTTTATAGATGAAATGAAAAAGAATATTCATTAGTCAAATTTGTCTGGTTTTAAATATCCAGTAATATCTAAAAGTTCGCAATAGGTGGGGAGATTAACAGGTCCAAAAAGAGTTCCGTAATCTTACCTTTGGAATCTATTTTTAAAAAAAATATCAGGGGTTAGAGAAGGAATGAAAAGTCTGTGTAGCTCTCCACGTTTGTTGAACTTTGTTACACCATCTAGATATGTTCAACAAGGAATACCTTCCTCTTTCTGCTAAAAACATACCAATCCCTACGAAGCAAGATTACATCCACAAATTTGTACAATCTTTAAATATTTTCCACTACGAAATGAACCACAACTACAACAATAATAGGACACCACCTACTGAATAACTAATCCACCTGGAACTCCGAGGAAATGCTCGCCCCACCAACTCGAGTAGAGAACACAAGAAGATTGAAAGAAAGACAGCTAAATTTTATGATCTTAAATCGTCCTCTCATCCAAACCAAAATCCTTATGTAGATGAGTTTGGAAACGCTAAGATCAAATTACAAAAAAAAACAAAAAACAAAAAAAAAATAAATAAAAAAACAAAAACAAGAAAAACAAAACAAAAAACAAAACAAAACATAAACACCTTTTTCGCTAGAAAAATATACAATTTTGCTAGTAAAGTTAAAACAGAACCTCATTTATCTGATAAAACAAAAACTATTACAAATTCGATTACCTGACTTATAAAAGCCTCATATATAAGGAGCTAAATAAATCATATAAAGTGGCATTAGCTAACTCTTTAGATAGCAGAAACTTTTACACCAAAATATATTTAAAACAATGAAAATTCATAACTATACAGAAATTTTCACCATAGGAACTCCTAACGCAACTTGTATGGCAACCCCACTATTAGATTAATTTCCCCCTCTAACTCAGATTTAGGAGCAGTAAGTAAAAAAAATACTAGATAGAATCATCCCATCCATTAGGAAAAAGTATTCTTCCGTTTTTGGCAATGCTCAGACTCACTTATAAAATAGCTCTTTAACTTTAAAGATAAGCGAATGCTAAGCTTTATAACATTTGACATTGGCAATTATCATCAGTCAATTTCTCCTATCCTCCTAAATAGTGCCCTTATCTTTACAAAAAAAAAATGCACCGATCTCAGAGACCTAGAAATTAAGTAAATCTTTTTAGCTAGACGATCCTTCTTACATTTTGACAATGAAATTTGGATAAGAAAGGACACAACCAATAGCTTCTCATGGATTCATCTGACTCTGCAAAGTCATAGACTTAGTCGGCCAATATTCGTTGAAAGAAGTGAAGCTCGTATTTTAATCTATTCAAGGAGAGCTACACCTAGGACATATAATTGTACCATAAAGAAGCTACAATTCTTTTTTCAATAATTGCAGGCTCACCATAACTATATAACCCGATAAGAAAACATCAAACTTTTTAGCATCACTCTAAACTTAATTTCAGAATCATTAAGCCTCTACCATTAACCTATCTTTCTTCTATTTTCACAAACTTTCAAACCAGCCTTATTTGATTAAAAAGTCAATAGTTCCCTCGGTTTCAAACAGAATATCTAAGCTATCAGCCGACAGAAACACTTTTGACCAAAATTCTACCTTTTTCAATCATGCATTATTAAAGATAAACTCTCTTCGATCCGCCTTAACTCCGTAATCACACATAATATGATACGAAAAAGAACAAATTCAAATAATAATTCAAATAACCTCCAATAACTGTTAGGTTTAATCATTCAAATGATCCCCACTATTCTGTTCCCGGAAACCGTCTAAAAAAGAGGAAAAATGTCTAGTTTAATCCCGCCTTCTTTAGCAGTAACGTACTTACTAATATACCGAAGGAATTCTTTAAACTGTCGCAACATAATTAAAATACCCACACAAATACATACTATTTCAAATTAAAATTGAATTAACATCTCATATTCCACTATACCTAATATAGTCCAAACCATAATAGCATCAAATAATAAGAAAATTAGGATTGCTCAATCTAGATTTACCCCTCTACACCCACTACTAATTGTAATTACCTCAAACAAAGTGGACTGGCCATTAGATAATTCACAAAGATGTGCCGTAATCGAAACACATAATCCAACTCCTCCTCAAGTAAGCTCTCAAAACCCATTTTTAACTCCTTTCCAAATTAGTTCTCCCCTAATTGCTAACGATAATGGTAACTATGTTAACCATTCCATAAATTCTCCGGATATATTGCTGACTACAACCACTATCCAAGCCCGAAATATCCATAAGCACAATAATATGAGCAACCTTTCTTTACCTAATTTTAATAGTAGAACTTGCTTTACCTAATTTTAATAATAGTAGTAGTCAATACTCAATCCTACACTCCTGATGCTAAGTCTTGCCAGCTTTGTATATCTGAAGCTGTTAACATTATCAACTTGTCTCAATGTATTAACATCATTAATTCTAAAAACGAATTAATTTCAAGCTGCAAACATAGGGAAAGATACAAGTATTGCCAGTTCAAAATTACATAACATTTTCTATCCCCATTCACTTCACCTTCGATTCATTATTCTTATATCACCTGACCTGAAATTTACTTTTTACTTATAATCCCCTTATTTCTTTAATTTATCATTCTTTAAATAATTTTATCACCCCATGATTACTGTTCCGCTAATACGACCTCCACGTCATTTTAATTAGACAATAATCATTTAGCTTCAATTCCCTTTATATCCTTCTAATGCATCCACCTTTTGAATTTTCTCACCCATTCGGCCCTTAATCCTAAATAACTCCCGATTTAGTGCCTTGATACTATAATCCTTTTCGACTATACATGATTCTTTTTCATTTGGACCCTATATCTTAAAAATAAGATTTTTCATTTAAACCCCATACTTAAAAATAAGACTTTTTCATTTGACCCCCATACTTAAAAATAAGACTTTTTCATTTGAACCCCATACTTAAAAATAAGACTTTTTCATTTGAACCCCATACTTAAAAATAAGACTTTTTCATTTGAACCCCATACTTAAAAATAAGACTTTTTCATTTGAACCCCATACTTAAAAATAAGACTTTTTCATTTGAACCCCATACTTAAAAATAAGACTTTTTCATTTGAACCCCATACTTAAAAATAAGACTTTTTCATTTGAACCCCATACTTAAAAATAAGACTTTTTCATTTGAACCCCATACTTAAAAATAAGACTTTTTCATTTGAACCCCATACTTAAAAATAAGACTTTTTCATTTGAACCCCATACTTAAAAATAAGACTTTTTCATTTGAACCCCATACTTAAAAATAAGACTTTTTCATTTGAACTCCATACTTAAAAATAAGACTTTTTCATTTGAACCCCATACTTAAAAATAAGACTTTTCATTTGAACCCCATACTTAAAAATAAGACTTTTCATTTCAACATATTTGAACCCTCTATTTAAAAAATACTTAAAAATAAGACTTTTCATTTCAACATATTTGAACCCTCTATTTAAAAAATTAGACTTTTTCATATGAAACCTATATTTTTAAAATAAGACTTTTTCATTTGAAACCTATATTTTTAAAATTAGACTTTTTCATATGAACCCTCTATTTTAAAAATGAAACCCTATATTTTAAAAATAAGACTTTTTTATTTGCACCCTATATTTTAAAAATAAGACTTTTTTATTTGCACCCTATATTTTAAAAATAAAACTTTTTCATTTGAATCCTCTATTTTAAAAATGAAACCCTATATTTTAAAAATAAGACTTTTTTATTTGCACCCTATATTTTAAAAATAAGACTTTTTTATTTGCACCCTATATTTTAAAAATAAAACTTTTTCATTTGAATCCTATGTTTTAAAAATAAGACTTTTTCATATGGACTCTCTATTTTAAAAATAAGACTCTTTCATTTGTAACCCTCTATTTTAAAAATTAGACTTTTTCATTTGAAACCAATATTTTAAAAATAAGATTTTTTTATTTGAACCCTCTATTTTAAAAATTAGACTTTTTCATTTGAAACCTATATTTTAAAAATAAGATTTTTTTATTTGAACCCTCGATTTTAAAAATTAGACTTTTTCATTTGAAACCTATATTTTAAAAATAAGATTTTTTTATTTGAACCCTCGATTTTAAAAATTAGACTTTTTCATTTGAAACCTATATTTTAAAAATAAGATTTTTTTATTTGAACCCTCTATTTTAAAAATTAGACTTTTTCATTTGAAACCTATATTTTAAAAATAAGATTTTTTTATTTGAACCCTCTGTTTTAAAAATTAGACTTTTTCATTTGAAACCTATATTTTAAAAATAAGACTTTTTCATTTGAACCCTCTATTTTAAAAATTAGACTTTTTCGTATGAAACCTATATTTTTAAAATAAGACTTTTTCATTTGAACCCTCTATTTTAAAAATAAGACTTCTTCATTTGAAACCTTTATTTTAACGACTTCATATGGCGTTCAACACAAGGACTAATTCTATGGATTAGATTTTACTTCCGCATTTTCATTTACAGGATTTTCCTACCCGGACTTTTTATTCCTACTCTAATCCC
This sequence comes from Euprymna scolopes, assembly GCF_053919585.1. NCBI lineage: Eukaryota > Metazoa > Mollusca > Cephalopoda > Sepiida > Sepiolidae > Euprymna > Euprymna scolopes. Next base: position 18,222 of record NW_027633144.1, read on the forward strand.
TGATATTTTTAAAGAGATTTCAAAGGATATCTTATAGATTCCAAAGGTAAGATTACGGAACTCTTTTTGGATCTCTAATCGCCCCACCTATTGCGAACTTTTAGATATCACTGGATATTTACCACCAAACATATTTGGCTTTGCTTTGCTGAGTAAACTTTTTCTTTAATTTTTTTTCTCGACTGTTAAATGTTGCAAATTTTCAGCTTCGCATATTTGTGGTCTTTCCAAAGCAGTTTTAACTACCCCCGACTTTTTCTTGTGATGATATCTTAAAGAAAGAGTATATGTTAACAAACCCCGAACTCTGCAAGAATTGAAGGAAAACATCAGAAACGAAATAAGGGAGATAAATCGCAACCTGTAATGAATAATGTTTCAGAAAAAGTACAAATATGCGAAGCTGAAAATGGGCAACATTTAAAGACATTATTTTTCATTAATAAAGATTATTTGAATTTTTACATTTTTCGAAGATTTCCCAATGTCTTATATTGTATTGAAATTACAGAAATATATCTTAAAAATAAGGAATCTATTTAAATTCCAAACCCTTCAGTAACTTTTTGGACACACCTATATATATATATATATATATATATATATATATATATATATATATATATATATATATATATATATATAGTGCTTTCCAAACCCTTCAGTGACTTTTTAGGCACCATGTACATATATATATATATATATATATATATATGTATATATATATATATATATATATATATATATATATATATATATAGTGCTTTAAAAATAATATACGCCAATAAGCTTATCAGGAGTTAATCGTTCTTTTGATTAAAGTTCTTTTCTTACTACAAGTTATCGTACATCAATCTTCACCGGTCTTTATATGGATTGGTGCTCATTTGTGTCTACCTCCAGAAAAATAGGGCTTATTCACATATTAGTATATTGAGCTATTATAATTTGTTCTTTAAACCCACTTCTCGCCTGTTTTGCTACGGTTAGTTTTTGGATGTAAAATCTGCATTCCTCCTGGTCACGAAGCATAGTTTACCCTACATCACACAAAGCAATGTATTTATGTATTTAATTGCCAGTGCGCTGCTGGCTATGTGAATGAAACCTCCTTAAATTTGCAGACACGCATTAACCAATATTAAATTAACCAATCGCTGCCAGTATAATCGGCAGAAATTAGACTGTGAAAGCCACGTCGTTTTCGCACATTTTCTGCTTTGGAATCTGCCATTGGCGAACACCTCATCGAAAATCCAGCTTTTGCCAATGCATATTAAATAGATTGTTTTAGAATCTTGCACCGGGTTGACTCTCAAAATTATTTAAAGATTTTGGAGTCAGTCTCAATTCTTTCACGCAGGCCATCTCTGTCAAGAGAAGGAATTTATTAAAATATACTTCCGACTTACTTGGAAGTATATTTTAATCCTTCCCATACCCCATATTATTGGTAAATACATGTTATATAATTGTATGTATATATTAGTTCACACGAATTCCCATCTGCTTTTTTATTTTACTCGTATATCCCCGAATATTTGCTCTTCCATAACAATTTAATTCGTTTTTTTTTTGTAATTTCTGTGAGATACAAACAATTAACTCCTGATGAGTTTGCTGGCGAAAGGGTCCTTAGGGGTTTTCAGTATATTATTTTTAAAGCGTTATATAGGTTTTGTACCGTTTAAAAGTTATATATATATATATATATATATACACATATATATATATATATATATATACATACATATATATATGTACATACACCCATACACTTACACACACTATATATAATGGATTACATACCATTACCATACCACTTCTTAATCGTTGTTATTGAAGAAACAGAATCGGATTAACAGTTATCAAGTCACTGATTTGCCTGAACAGTACTTTTCCGATCAGAAGATAATGCTTTATACAAACTCGACATTCAGATTTGTCTGTTGTTCTGAAAGTTGACAACAGTAGCTTCACTAAAATATTTAAACTAAAATACTGTTGGGCATAAATTGCAGAACGTACATTTTGGAGTAGTTCTTTATGAAAGTCATATGGACTTCGTATTTGTCGCGCCGTTTAACTTCTTTAGTAATGCATTATTTCGTATAGTTACTTGCATATCATAAGAAAGGTAGACTAATTTTTTTATTATTTTATTAACTATGTTCTCTTATTGAAATATAGCAAGTAGAAATTCGTAGATATTCTATTATTATAACTCTAGGTCTAATTTAATATTAATTTTGTTTTCAATTTTATAACTATTCGCCAGAAACTTTTGCATAATTCCGAAAAAGTTCAAGGCGGACAGAAAACGATTATATTTGTTTGTATCAGGTCTGAGTTTCTTCCAGGCTCTAATTTGTGTCATGCTAATTTACATATGTGTTTTAAACGTTTGTTGTCGAGGCAATCACAATGATTTAGTTTTGAATGCTTATCTTTTCTGCATACACTTGCTTCTGTTAAAAGGTTTATTGTCGAGTTAATATAATGTTTACTTTAAACAAACAAAAATTAAGCATGTGAGTATGATTGCAGTATTAACTGATTTTGTATGTGTATTAATGTGTAATTGATACTTGTTGTGTGTTACTTATTGAGTTATACACGTTTCTTTACATTTACACCGGTTTTTGTTCACTTTTAAAACTTTTCTATTGCCCTTGATGCTGTGAACATTTAATAATGATCAATATCATTCGAATATACGTCCCCACTGTTACTATCTATGTATTATTTGGATTAATCGGACTAGAGTTCTTGAGTATTATTTGCATAACGTTTCTGTCGATGCAAAGCCCGACTCTCTCAAATGCACAAGTCGCCATTTTCTCTTGCCAAAACGCAACTTATACACTAAGGAAGTTCCAAGGTTGTATATCCTGAACAGGATTACTACTTTTCTATAAAAACGAAGATAAGTTTAAACAGAATGGTGTTAAAAATGTATTCTTTTATTTAACTTTACTCGAATTTCTTAGTTATCAATTTTAATAAATTGCATTGTGAAAAATAAATCCTAAACAATTATATATTTAGTATAATTACAAATAAAATCAAATCTAACAGAATACAGATGGGAATTTTAATGAACAACGAATAATTAATTTAAAAATTTTGCTTGTAAAAGTATAACTACCAAAGTGCATTTATTTTCTTTGAAAAAAAAAGTAAGTCATTTAAATAGATTATTTCACAGAATTTTATGACTTAGCTTAAATTAATATGTGATTTCTCACGTTAAAACAATATGCACTTATATATAAATCGATGCGGCCAAAAACATATAGTATATATATATATATATATTTCTGTGAAAATATATTTTCTTATAATATATACCAATCCTTATTTAAGAAGCTCAATACATTGAGTAATTACAGAGCAATGTAGTGAACAAATGGCGAAAGTCTATATTTCAAAGTTCATGATGTTGACTATCTTATAATTTATTCCTTTAATTCAGTTGACATTTACAATTCTTGGAACACAACCTGGCAAATTAAATTCCTTCAATCTGTTTTTAACTGTAGAAAGAGGACACTGTTTAACACGATTACACTGTTATTAGATTTGGTGAGCCGTTTCGAATCTGCTTTTGAGGCTGCAGATCTTGATAGCAGTGTCTTCCCTGTAAGAAGTAACTCTAGGACGACCAGATATAGGGGCATCACGAACACTGCCTGTGTTTTGGTGCTTTTGCACAGTAATTCGTGCCGTTTTCTCGTCATATTTCAATCTGCAGCTGATTTCCCGATTGAATAAAACAGAGATCTGGGGATTAAAGAGACACTCGAGATATATGAACTAAATGTTACGTTGTATAACTTAAGAACAAAAACAATTACGATTAGAGATGCCAAAATGTGGATATTTTACGATTAGAGATGGTAAAATGAAGATATTTTACGCTGCTTTGCAGCTCATTTTTGCTGCAGAGTTCCTTTTTGCCTTCTGGATTTGAAGCATATTTTTTTAAATTGATGTGAATACTAGGATACTTCAATTAAAAGTCAAAGATGAACAGGTAAAATTATAGAAGAATATAAGGCGAATCAAATGAGGTATAGATTGTTTAAACAGTTACATTAAATTTCGTTAAAATTTGCGGTTTTAGAAAATATGACAAGAGCGGATTTTCTTTTTGGCGGCAATATATATATATATATATATATATATATATATATATATATATATATTATTTGGGGTAAACAGTTACATATATTCGCTACAAATAGCCATTTGTTTCAATCAAAGAGACTTCATCAGGTGACCTAGAACCTCTCGACGCCAAAAAGAAAAATGAAAAATGGGATAGATTAGAGAGAAATTAAATAAGAAAATTGGAGCTCTTCAAAAAAAGTATAAAAAGTTCATACGAAGTTTATAAAAAAATTACGAGCTCTGTAAAAAAGAGGATAGAAAAAAAAAAGAAAAAATCGCATTAAGACCTATTGGAAGATTATATATATACTAGCATGGGTGACCGACGTTGCCCGGGTGTTTGGCGGTGTATGCTGAGCAAAACCAAAAAAAAAAAAAAGATCAATTTTTTAAAACTTTGACCGCTATTGTGCCCCCTTCAGATTTATTGTTTTGGGCTCAAATCGAGTTATTAAGTAAGATACATGTCCAAGAAACCTATATTTAAAATTGTCGGAGGAGTTTGGTAGAGTTCTCACAGGTTAAATCGTTGAATTTTTACCCCTTAACAGCCAAATTTCTGTCCGAAAACCGATCACAAAGATTTTCCCAAATCTAAGTACCCTGTATATTAAATTTCGAGTCTGTACACTGAAAATTGACAGAGTTATTGACAAGGAAAATGTACACAGACAGACAGACACACGTATACACAGACACATAGACACGTCCACTTTTACAGATATACTAGCATTTCAGCTCGGCGTTGCCCGGATGTTTGGAGGTGTATGCTCAGCAATAAAAAAAAAAGGTCAATTTTTTTAATTTGACCCCTATCATGACCCCTTAAAATTTATTATTTTGGGTTCAAATCGAGTTATTAAGTTAGATCCATGTACATTTCCCTACGAAATAACCCTGTCATTTTTAGTCTACAGACTCGAAATTTGATATACGGGGTATTGAGATTTGGGAAAATCGTTGCGATCGGTTTTCGGCCAGAAAGTTGGCTGTTAAGGGATCAAAGTTCAACGATTTGACCTTTGAGAACTCTACCAAACTCCCCCGACAATTTCGCGTCTAAACAGATGATATTTTAGATATAGGTTCTATGGACATGGGTCTAACTTAATAACTTGATTTGAGCACAAAACAATAATTGTTAAGGGGTCATAATAGGGGTCAAAGTTTAAAAAAATTGACCAAATTATTGGTAAACATTCAATCACATCGATTTTCCAAAATCTCAGTACCCTGTATATCAAATTTCGAGTCTGTTGACTAAAAATTTACAAAGTTATTGCGTAGGGAAATGTACACGGACACACACACACACAGACATGCACTTTCACTTATATATATATATATATATATATATATATATATATATATATATATATATATATATATATATGTGTGTGTGTGTGTGTGTGTGTGTGTGTGTGTGTGTGTGTGTGTGTGTGTGGTAAAACTGGTAATTAGTAAAAACCTGGAGAGTGCTCAATACTATTGCAATGCAAATATGTGTTTTAATTTTTAATTTCCGTTTTATCTGTTTGGTTGCATATGTTTCGAATGGTGGACCATGTTTACGATCCAACAGTCTCGTCTGACCTTACAGAAATAGTTGTTAGTATTTGGAAGAAGTTTCTTAGAAGAAATACGAAAAAAAAGGTGGTGGTAGGAGATAATAAGGGGGAGGGAGACGGGTATTGACAATATGTCAGTTTTGACGGTTAAAATACATTAGATTGTATTGCGTGTGTGGGGGTAGCAAATTCATGTTGCCGTTGGTGGAGATATATCGATATAGGGGGGTGGAGGTGGAGAGAGGATGGCAAAGAAAAAAGAGAGGGGGTTAGGGGAGGAGGGGGAGGAGTTTCACTTTTAGGTTTTAAATTTTGACTGCTTTTTGCTTGTTCAGCAAGGTATATGAAGTAGATGAGAGAGAGAGAGAGAAAGAAAGAGAGAGAGAGAAAGGGCTTGTGTAGGTGTCATGTGTTTGACAAGTACAAGGTTCCATTTAAAATTTTCGTAGTCACTATAAGTCGACTCGTTCATTTCAGTTGACAATGAGTTGTTTTTAGGTAGTTAAGGATTAATACATACGCTTACGCACGCGCAGATACGCATACATACACATACATATGTGCATTTCTACACATCCATATACAGACACATACGCACATACACATATATATATATATAAATAATGCATATTCAGACATATCTGCATCTATATGCAGACATACACACATACACACAACTCTTATACACATATACATACTCACATATATACGTAGACATATATACACATATATGCATATATAAACACACACACCTACCTATATACATATACATGGGGATATAGATCTCCGGTAAGAAGTAGATGTACATATACATACATACATACATACACACATATGTACCCATATACACGTATATACAATTACATAAATAAAAACAAAAAGCAACCACAGAATTCGCGAATAAGCCTGACGAATCCTATAGTTGGATGAAACGCAGAATATTCAGTGTAGCTTAATCGCCATATATATTTTATAAATTACTAACTGAGATACACACACACACACACACACATATATATATATATATATATATATATATATATATATATATATAGACATGTGTATATTTATACTAAGTAAATAAAGTAAAGTTAGGATAAATAAATAATAATAAATAAATAAGTAAATACATGGGTGTAGTCAATAATCCGAGGTTAGGTAGACGTATCGTATCAATCATATATATATATATATATATATATATATATATATATATATATGATTGCTTTTTCTTGATAGAAATTTTCCATATCCTCAATTAAGTGTTGTTCGGCTGTGTGCACGTAGGTGACTTTTTAATCCAGCTTTATTCCTATATCAAAGTACATATATTACATTAAACTTTCCTTCTCGTTTAGGTGTTCGCATAATAATATTGTTAATCCTCGAATGTCGTGTCAGGTTACTCCTAGACTTGCAGATTAGACCACAAATGTGACAAAAATTGATTCAAGAACAGTTGTATGCAATGTTTGTACATGCATAACTTCAAATATATGTTTGGTTCAACGATATATTCCGCAGGCACGTTTAGTCATGTCTGAGCATTTCCATCTTATACGTTTCTGCGGCAAAATGATTTGCTGATGTGATTCGGGGTTTATTTTCTGTTCAAGTAACTGGCGAAAGTTTCGTCTGAGATTGCTCATAATTTTCTCCTGAGATTGCTCGTAATTTTCTTCTGAGATTGCTCATAATTTTCTCCTGAGATTGCTCATAATTTTCGGATTGTCGACTTTACATTCTCGATGACACTGTCGTTGTAGTTTTACAAATGCAATACTTTTGGGGGGCATAATTCATATGTTTAGTTCTTAATAGTAATCGAAAGCAAAAATACAAAACTAAGATGCTGAAAATTAACTAAAATCGAATGTAAAGACTGCAACTAATAAACTCGTATTTGTTGTGTAACGTGAAAAAAATTATAGAACATAATATTGATGATTATCATATGTTAAGAGTTATATTTGTCATAGAGGATCTACCATTTAAGCAAGCCTAAAATGAACTAGCACAGTTTTCTTTTCAACTAATTAAGTTTGTTATTGCTAGATAGCAGTTATATATATATATATACTAGCAAAAGTACCCATCGTTGACTGGGTTCAAAACAGCCTACAGAAAATGGACTGTGATTGATGAAAGTATGATAGGTTATGAAAAAGAGGGGGTTGTAAAGAGATAAGTTTTGATACACAAAAATTTAACCCTACGCAAAATATGATGAAAGTAAAGATAATTTTCGCGAAAATATATTTTTTATATCAACTTTGTTTCCATTCGTAGCCAAGAGTAACTAACAAAATGATGTTTCCTTACAAAGAGAAAATGTTATATACATAATAATATAAATATACAAGAAATAAATGTTACCATAGTCAATAAAAGTTGCTTTTATGGTAGAAAAGTTCATTGGATTGTATTTTTAAGTAGTTTGTAAAAAAAACTTTTTTTTTTTAATTCACGAACCGGTTTAAAAAAAATCAAAATGGTAGCGACTTTGAAATGGAGAGCCCCGTTTTCAATTTGAAGGAGGGGCACCTGAGCATTCTGTGTTAACAATTTAAGAGAGTTCCGTCAACGTAAGGAATATTTATAAACATATTTTAATGTTTTCCATTATTTTGTGTCTGAAGAATATTCGATTATGGCATGTGTAGTTTATATAAAAATTCATTTAAGCAGTTATCGCCTCAAATTTCGTTTTAATTTCGATCCTCTGAAATTATTTCAAGTAAAGAGCATTAAAAACTATTTCAAAACAAAATAAAAACATGAACTGAACTTTTATTGACTATAGTAACATTTATTTCTTGTATATTTATTTTTTCGGGTAGTCGTTTGTTGACTTTTCTGCTAAACACTCTTACTAAATAATATCGACGAAATATCGAAAAACAAAGAAACAAAAACAGTTTGAAAAAAAATGAAGCTTTACTTACTTTAGTAAAATAATCCGAAACAGCAAAATGGGATATGAAAAAAGTAATTACTTTAGTTTTTTAAAGCAAAGAATCGATATAAATATGAATAAGTAGAAAATGGAGTCCTTTACAAGCAGAGCAGCTTCGTTTCAGTTTTACAGTATTGAACGGTGTAGTATTGCGCCGTCGGATTCAGGGTTGTAATATTTCAATGTAAAGAACACGAAGAAAGGGTTGTAATCAACTGAATTCCTTCTAGTATACTGCCAAAAAAGCTTAAACAGATATATAAATAAAAAGGTTATGTAAATGTTTTTAAAAATACACGTAATCACGCGAGTAGGATGTTTTCCTTCTTTTGACAAGATAACAAGTAAGGGCCTTATTTTTTATTATTTATCTATTTATCTATTTTTGAAAGAGTGCCACGTGCAAGTGGAGAAGGAAAAAAAACAGAGTTATGCAAAATTTGTGTCGAGAATTGTCTAAAGTTGCGACTTTTTTTTTGGCTTTCACTTTAATAAGAACGTGAATTTATGAGGTGAATTTATTCGACACAATATGATTCAACTCAAAAAAATAAATAAAAGCTAACGTGAATTAAGATTAAAGTTAAGGTGTTATTGTGGACCGTCACCCCTTTAAAAAAAACCTTGTTAAACTTTGTGACATATTTACATTCTATAGAGACCAGGCGCGAACGAACACCCAATAATTTTATTATACCATATTTCTTCAAATTGAAACATAATTATCAAAGTATACTTACGCAAATAAATACGGAAAGTCTTTGTTAAATTTTGTGCCATATTTCCATGGAGTACAGGCGCGAACGCAGACCCCACAATTTTATTATACCATCCCTATTTAAGTTGAAACATACTTATCAAAGTATTCTTATGTGCAGCTATATCAAAAACCCTTGTAAACGTTTTTTTTTTCATTTTTATATCCATACTTTGGTCAGGCGCGAACGAAGACCCCACAATTTTTATGAACCATCGTTCTGCCAGATCAAACATACGCATTCCTGAACCTCGATACATCTATTATAATTATATGCAATCAGTTTTTTAAAATAGTCAACCATATAGGAGCCTAATCGTGACCAGATACACACACAAATACACACACAGACGTTCAGCTTCATAGTATATATATATATATATATATATATATATATATATATATATATATATATATATATGTATGTATATGTAACAAGCCAAAAATAATATGGTCCTCCAACTATTTTGGCTATTTTCCTAACATCAGAGTAAATCAGGCAAATTACACCGAATGCAAACGATGCATTAAGTTGAATTAGGTACCATTCAAAACCCCGATTTAGACAGAAAATAAAAATTACCCCCAAAGGGATGTTTTTTACCCCTATAATACTCAAAGGCTCAAGCCCCACAATTTTCTCTGGGTAAAATATTACGTTTCCAAAGGTATATTCATATGGTCTTTCTTTTGGGTAATTTTCAGCAAAATCTGAGGCTTGGAAAAGATTCTATTGTGAGAACAATTATCAAGATGAGATTGATAGTCAAAACAATCAAAATCAATACCAATCCTCATCCCCCCCCAAAAAAATTCAAAGCAATTTATCTAACCGAAACGCCTCAAATTTATAGAAATTTTTTCAAATGAAAAGCAAGTAATACTGATAATTTTTGTTATTAAATTAAATAAAAAAATGAATAATTTGCCGGAATGTCTCGTTAATTCCTATTTCAGTTACAAATTCTTTAGAGTGAAATGATTTTGGAATTTCTTCCAAATAAATAATCTTAAAACAAATTATAACCATGGTTGTAGTAGTAGTAGTAGTAGTAATAATAATAATAATGATAATAATAAGATTAATAATAATAATGATAATAATAATAATAATACACTCGTGACAGAAAACTCTTTTAAAGAAACCAACAAAATGTGAGTATATGTCTTTAAAAAAAAAGTGAAATGTTACTTCGAATTCATTTCAGAAAACAGTCTTTGTTTCGATATAAACGTATAATTCTATTTGTCAATTCAAATGTAATGAAAATTCTCTAAAAATGACGGGCGACTAGCGCGAAAAAAAAAAAGGGGGAACTCTTTATTCTTTTTGGCAAAGACAGGCAGCCTGTTTGCGCATGTGGATATGTGTATACATATATACATGTGTGTATGTTTGTACTAGAAAGGACTGTTTCCACCCTCTCCTAAACCTTACCCTTTACTGACCAACGACTTGGCATTTAACTCAAGAGGGAAGGTATTAGTACACTCGTGACAGAAAACTCTTTTAAAGAAACCAACGAAATGTGAGTCTTTAAAAAAACAAAAAAGAAACTTAAATGTTACTTCGAATTCATTTCAGAAAACTGTCTTTGTTTTGATATAAACGTATAATTCTATTTGTCAATTCAAATTTAATGAAAATCCTCTAAAAATGAATGCAAAAATATCCAGCCGGCGACAGGCGAATTATCTAGTTAAATGTTAGTTCGAATTTAAACCAAACTTTTTACTGATATTGACGTAGAAATTTGCCCCGCCTTTGAACGAGGGAATTAAATACTGCCAAAGTGGAGGAGAAAATTGCCCTCCTCCTCTTTTCTTATACATTTCCAGCGGCTAAACAGTATAGTGTAAGGTAGACCTATCTTCAAACGCCCTCTTTCAGAGCATGATATTCGACTTTTACTAAGTAGAATACTTAGTTATTTATTTATTTTTTAATTTTTTATTAGTATGTATTTTATTTTTATTTTTTTTATTTATTTATTTATTTATTTTTTCTTCATTTATTTATTTATTTATTTTTTGTCCCATATGTATGTGTGATAGTGCACGATACCTCTTGGATACACAGGAGCTTTACACTATCCCTGCATCAGAACCACAGGTAAAACAATTCTGGGCTCGGTGTTGCTACAAACACCAAAATATGAAAAATGTCAATTACAAATAATCCAAAACCATGGGACCCAGAAGAAAGATCTGGATGTCATGATCGGCATGTGCTCCTTCGGTAGCCAGCATGGGGGATCCGGTCATCATCCTGCGAATGTTGGCCAACTTTCTAGTTTCAGAAACTCAAATGACATGGACGCTGAACAGGTAAGCATAACCTCTAATTTCAGGGATCAAAATGATACCGAACAAACACAGCACAGCCATGACAACGATCAAACGGGAAAAACCGAAGAAAACAATTTTATACATTTTTAGGCAGGATCACCAACGTAATAGATAATGCAATGAAAACATGGAGACTGGAATTGACAGCTGATGGACAACACATAACAGAAATTAACATACAAAGAGGCATCTTCCAAGGAGATTCACTATCACCACTACTGTTCAACATAGCCATGATGCCCTTGAACAGTATTCTGAGAAAGTGCCAAGCCGGATACAAGTTCTCCAATACAGAGGAAAAATGAATCACCTGATGTACATGGACGATCTGAAACTTTTTGCAAGGACCGAAAAGGAGATACTAATTAACACTACCAGGATCTTCAGCCAAGATATCCAAATGGAATTTGGAATGGAAAAGTGCGCACAACTAGTTATAAGAAAGTGAAAACTGGAAACGACAGAAGGCATGGAACTACCCAACCAAACAGAAATGAGGGCACTAGAGAAACAAGACAACTATAAATGCTTGGGAATTCTGGAAGCGGACACTATCAGAGCAACAGAAATGAAAGAGAAAATTGGAAAGGAATACCTCAGGAGAACAAGAAAACTCATGGAAACGAAATTATATAGCAGAAACCTAATAAAAGGTATAAATACATCGCCAGTATCACTAGTAAGATATTCTGGGCCGTTTATAGAGTGTACAAAAGAAGAACTGAGACAACTCGATCAGAAAACCAGGAAACTCATGACCATGAATAATGCACTACACCCAAAGGACGATATTGACAGACTCTACGTGAAAAGGAAAGACTGCGGGAGAGGACTGATTTGTATAGAAGACTGTGTGAATGACACGAAAAAAGGACTAGAAAAATACATAATGCAAAACACTGAAAGGATAATTCTGGCAGCGAGAGACACTGAAAAAAACCCCCAGAAAACAGAGAGACAAACGACAAAACGAGAAAAGAGAAATGGGAAGAGAAACACTTCCACGGAAGATTCATAGGATGAGAATAACGAAAACACCTGGACATGGATGCGAAAAGGACATATAAACCGAGAAACTGAATCTCTAATAACTGCAGCATAAGATAACTCGATAAAAACCAACCATATCACAGCAAGGATCGATAAAACACAAGAAAACAGCAAATGCAGACTCTTTGGACAGAGAGACAAAACGATAAACCATATAGTAAGTGAATGCAGCAAACTTGGCTAAAAGGAATGCAAAAACAGGCATGACTAATTGGGGAGGGTGTTACACTGGGAATCGTGCAAACGACTGCATTTTGAGCATACAGACAAATGGTACACGCATAAACCCGCAACAGCACTCGAAAATGAGAACCACAAAACCCTATGGGACATGGACATACAGACAGACAAACCCATCCAAGTAAGAAGACCAGATGTCGTAATAATTAACAAGAAAGAAAAATCCTGTCAAATCGTAGACTTTGCAGTCCCAGCTGACCACGCGGTGAGTATGAAAAAGAAGAAAAAAAGAGAAACGAATTAAGTACACAAAGCTAGCCAGAGAGTTAAAAGTGATTTGGATGATGAAGAAAATCAAAATAGCACCGATAGGAGCACTAGGAACAATTCCGAAAAACTTCGAAAAAAGAATGTCCGAAATCGGAATCAGCGGAATAACTGCAAAAGTACAACGACTAACGATAATGAAAACAACTGAAATATTAAGGAAAACCCTTGATTGCGGAGAATAATACAAGACAATATAACGAATAAGTGTTACAGGGAAACTACATATTTACAAGTTCTACACCCCCATCATGCATCCTCCCCATTGTTTCATCACCGTTCCCCCCAATAAAAAATGATACCAAGGGCCGAGAAGGGTCAATAAGGACTGAAAGACTGATGAGCGAGCGCCAAACAGACCTCGACTGGACAAGCGTCAAAATAACTGGGAGCTTAGGGAGGCTGAGTGCCACTCAAATTCCAGTATAAACCAATGGCCACTACCACCCAGAAATCAATGGTAAGCTGCTCTTGCGATGATGCAGATTCATTTGCAAATGCTATCGAAGGAGGTGGAGAGAGCTGGACGTCTGGGGAGACTTGTTGTCATTCAGCTTCCAGAGAACACCACAGGAAGCCAATCAGGTCGTTTGTTGACCTGTGTGAAAGCTCCATGTGAGCCAATAATAATAATAATAAGATTAATAAGATTAATAATAATAATAATAATAATAATAATAATAATAATTCTGATTTCGTTTATGAACGTCTCTGAAAAGGGATAGGATTCATTTCCAGAGGATTTCCCTTAATCCCGGCTTCAAGCCAGGAACTTCAAAGATCAAAGGTTTTCCTAAGGATGTTGGTGGTACAGAGGTTTTAAGGCCACCTAAAACATCGGGGATTTGTAGTTTGTTCAATTGTTCTTCCAGACGACTTGATACTACTCCTAGTGTACCAACTACGCCGGAATTATTTGTGTTTTAACCCCGTGTATACGTCTTATCTCCAAGGCCAATGGGGCATAATTGCTCCATTTCTCATTCTCATTCTCTCTCACATTCCTGTCCTAGGGTACTGAGAAGTCTACAATCTGCCAGCTTTTTGAGACCTTCTCAATGTCGACCAAATCCGGACGATTATGTTCCAATTGCTTGGATGTTATGACACTTTTGTCCCACCATACATCTACCTTGCCATCTTCACTTGTTCTCACTTCATGAGGCACCTCCTCAAACCATTTTCCAGCAGACTGCACCCCAACCCTCTTACACACCTCCCAATATATCCGGAGTCCCATGCGATCGTGTCTTTTGTGTTAATCTCTCTGCGTCAGTCCACAACACCCTGCTGCAAGGTGCGCAATTGACTCTGAAGTCTTACCACAAATCCGACATTCTGCAGCAACTTCCTCTCCTAGAACCACTTTTTTGAATAAGTGTGTTCCTAATGTCTGCTCTTGTGCTGCATAAACAAAAGCTTCAGTACTCAGCTAGATACCCAGCTCTAAGCCATTGCCATGATCTATCATCAGCCACTTCTGCTATATCCTGGAAGAACCTTCCATGCATTTTATTCCTAGCCATTTCCTCTGCCATTTCTCTATCCATACGTTTCACATAATCAGCCTTGGTCTCACATACCTCCACTTCATTGGCCACAACCTTAAGCATCCACTCCTCACTTCTAACCACATGCTCCTTCAACGACATCTAATCGGTTCTAACACAATCTTTTACACTTTTCAATCCTCTCCTACCATCTTTCCTCTTTTGATACAGCTTTGCTGCGCTATTTCGAATGTGAAATATACCAAACATTGCTAAAACTTTTCTTGTTTTGATATCTATGGAATGCAAATCCTTGTCAACCCTTCTAAAATTCCCGTGCTGTATCTCAAAACACTGACTGCCATGCATTCACCGCTTACATTAGGTTTCCTCCATACAGTTTCGACTTTGCAATTAGTTTCACACTTCTAAGATACTCCTTCCTGACTTTTTCTTTCATTTCCCTGTTTATGGTACCTAAACCCTCCAGCACTCCCAAATACTTATATCCTGTATCTTCTATTTCTTTCATGATTTCTCTATTTCTTTTCATTTCTACCGAATATTTTCAAATCATCCATAAACAGTAGATGGTTGAGGCGTTTGTCACCAGATCCAAAGTTATACCCCAGTTTTTCTCTCTTCAAGAGGATGCTCAGTGGCATCATAATCATTACAAAAAGAAGTGGCGATAACGAATCTCCTTGAAACGTTTAATGCCAACCTGCCCCATCTCCTCTCTGTTTGCTGTCAGCACCGTTTTCCATTGAGCTATACTTGTCTCCAAAAGCTCTACCACATTTTCAGCAACCATCATCATCAATAGTGTTTCATGTATCCATGAATGAGGAACCATGTCATAAGCCTTTCTGTAATCGATCCATGCTATGCAAATATTCCAGTCAACACTTTCCACATAAATGGCAGACATGTAATTAGTCTATAATTATTGGCATATGTTCTTTTTGCAGGATCTTTCCTAATCAGTGTTATTCCTCCCTTCACAAGCCAATCAGGGACATCTCCCGACTCTACAACCCTTTGCAGAGCAGCAGCTATAGGTGGATAAAGGCATGGGAACTGTTTAAGTCCATCACTCCATCTGGACCAGGTGTCTTCCAGTTTGTCATCCTTCGTATGCCAGCCTTAGCGTCATCGATGGTTATCTCAACGTTCTTCCTGATGCATTTCTGATAGCCTTTCTCTGACCTCTCCCAACCAGCTAGCCTTCTCATTATATCGCCGTTCAACAATCCCACTCCACAACTTCCTTGCATCTTTTGTATTTGGAGTGTTGTTATTTCCCGCCTGTTTACTACCATTTAATTCTTTATACAGCTGAGACTGATTGTTCCGGAAAAGGTTGTTCTGCCGAAATGCAACACTTTTTCCAACAAAGTTCCTAATTTTCATACCATCAGTGTGGACCTTCTCTTTCAACATTGTTAGAACGTTCATCGTTTCTTTTTCCAGCAGTCTATACCTCCTTTCAAGCTCGTCCTTGGCTTTCTGTCCTAGTTTAACTTCTTTTATTATTTCTTTGATTCTACCAATATATTTCCGCAACCGTTTAATACTTTCTTCAAGCTGCCTCTGCCAGTGTGGCCTTCTATCCTTCATTTCTCCTTTTTTCTTCTGTAATAAGCCAAGACGATTCGCAATAACGTATGACGCTGCATACAGAAGCCTGTTAAGTTCTGTAATCGATATATTCTTTCTTATGATGTTGTGAATTACTTCTTGAGTTATTTTTCCTCACTTTTCACCTTCCGCCTATCACTACTCTTCATACTTGGAATTTCTATGATATCGTCTTTAAGAAGTACCTCTCCTAACTTCGGAAGTACTTCTTTTTCTACAAAAGTCAAAGTTCGAACTTCATCACCATTTCTTCATACATCTGCTCTTTTTGTCTCAGAGTAAATGATCTCATCTGCCTTAAATCCTTCAAACTCTTTCTCATTACTTCCCCTAACCATAGGATTCCATACCTCCTCAGTTGTCCGCCTCCCATCATCGCTTACATTTCCTTTCTGCAATTCCACTCTCTCAGTTCTTTTATGGGAGCTAGTTTCATCAGTTTTACTTTCGTTATTCATTTCATTCCTAACCATCCATTCAATCTCTTCTCTTGCAATCACTGAAAGTAGGTTGTTATTTTTAATTTGTTTTAACTGGGATACCAAACTCGCGACACTTCTAGCACCTCCTCCTCTCGATTCCCATTCTTCCTTCATTTTTCGGATATATCCACCAGATTTGGTACTTCCACTTCTTACAAAGCATTCCCACAGGACTCTTCTTTCCTCATCCGTCCATGTTTTTTGACATTTTCTGTTCCAACTCCCTTCGTGTCTTGGTACCCTCTCTGGCAATTCTCACTCCCCCTATATCCAACCACATTCTCAGAATTTTGAACAGTTGTATGATGACGACAGGACCCACCCTGTTGACCAGTGGGACACCTACCGGACGTAAGACCATCCCAAGATGTTCTAGCCTCATTGACGTCGTTATTTTCAATATTTTGATTTGATATTCTCTCATAAATGGGGTTAGTGAATTTAAGGTTACACCACCACCGATAGTTTTATCGAGACATTATCTCTAGGTTCCCCACCAAGGTCGAAGATCCCCTCCCGACCTTTTTCCTCCATTACCTTCACTATTTCCATTACCACCACCAACAACAATAGAAATAAAATATACAATGATAATGGAAATACTAATATCGGTAACAAAAACAACAATAGCAATGACAGCAAAAAACAACATCTACCATTATAGCTACAGTAATAATAAAAACATACCACCACTACTACTACCACCACCACCACTACTACTAGTAATAATATTAGTGATAATAGTAATAACCAATAAATAAAATTTTTTTTTTTAAATAATAATAATAATAATAATAATAATAATAATAATAATGATTATGATAATGATAATAATAAAAATAAAAATAATAATACGTAGATTAATAATAATAATAATAATAATAATAATAATAATAATAATAATAATAATTTCAGTTAGAAAAGCTTACTTTGTTGGGGTTTTTTAACTCCTCTGCCGATGTTGCTTTTGGCCAGAAAAATGTACACAAAAACAGAAACATTAAACATCCAAATATGTGAAAGACAATTCCTCATTTAGCCGTGAATTCAAGTTTTAAATTCTAATTTCAGTTAGAAACGCTTCTCTCCTCCCCCCTCTGCTATTTTTTTAAAACTCCGCCACTGATGTTGCTGACGACCGGAAAAATGTACACCCCCCCCAGAAACATAAAACATCCGAACATGCGTAAGACAATTCCTTGTTCAACCATGAATCCCAAGTTCAAATTAAAAATTTACTAGTTTCGTTTGCTATTTTTTAAACCCCGCCGCTGTTGTCGCTTTTGGCCGAAAAAATGTACACAAAGACCGAAGCATAAAACATCCGAACATGTGTAAGACAATTCCTTGTTTAACCATGAATTTCAAGTTCAAATTAAAATTTCGGTTAGAAACGCTTATTTGTTTCGTTTGCTATTTTTTAAACTCCGCCGCTGATGTCACTTTTGGCTGGAAAAAATGTACACAAAGACAGAAACATAAAACATCCGAACATTTGTAAGACAATTCCTTGTAATATTAATAATAATAATAATAATAATAATAATAATAATAATAATAATAATAATAATAATAATAATAATAATAACTTAAAAAGAGTAAGTTATAGCAGGTTTGGCACTTATGTATGGCACAGGCCGAGATACACAACTGAACGACTATAATTACTTTTCAAGGCCTATTGTTTAAAAAAAAGGCCACATTCCAAATGGTAAACAGGTAATTGGTGTTTCTATAATATTTCGAGCGAACGAAATATTGAATTTCACGTAAAAAAATGGTACCTACGCAATTGTCATGGCGAAAATATAAACATATCCAAAAAGTACAAAAAGCAAGGAGATAGAAAAATAATTATTAATAAAAAAGAAACTTGTGAAGTTGGTGTACACGGGCGAAATGCAACAAAAATAACATGTACTTTTGCATTTTACGACCTGCGCTGAAATAATAACATTAATATTTAGACATCTATTATTTAACATGGGGAGGAGAGGGTGTTTTGTAACTACACTGTACTTTCACCTTACAATTTTATAAAAATGATATCGTAAAACTTGAATTTAACTTATAAATACTATTTAACAAACAGCACGCCATTAAATTCATCAAAATAAAATTTTAAAAATATCATTGTCTCAAAATATAAGCCACTTATGCGCGGTCATTTTGTTTTGTTGTGTTTCATTGAACGACCGATAGAAGGCACAACTTTACAACATAATTCAACAATGACAATAATTAAAAGTATATTATGTTATAGTTTTACTTTAATTCAAACAATTTTTTTATTAAAATTCTAATTTTCTCTTACCGCAACTTTTTTCCATTAAATTGTTTGAAAAAAAATCCAATAATTATTCAATTCAAAAAATGTTTTAAAATTGTTTGAAAACCAAAATCTAATGTTGCCTTAATTTTTATCATAATTCTATTTCCTTACGATGAGTTCCCATTAAATCGTTTTAAAAACATCTAATGTTTCTATTCATTGCCTCCCTGAGTTAGATACAAGGTTTTTATGTGGGGAAAAGAACAAAAATAAAACTTGCCTCAGTCTAGAAGGAAAACCAAGGACAGAAAAGAGGATGTGTACTATCAGAACATATACTACACTTTGCTCCTAGCCAAAATGACAAGTAATGTTGCTTTAATTAAAAAAAATGTATTTTTTCAATAAATGTTTTTACAACTATATTTTGATGTATTTTTATACAATAACTTTTGGTTTTCAAGTATTTTCGTGCTATTTTGTTTATTTATTTTGTTATATTTTGACCAAGAAGAAATTATATTTTATTAAAATTAGACGAGAAAACAATTCAATGAATAAAATAAAATACGCATCTAGTGCGCTTGAAAATCAAATCGCAACGTAATAAAAGGAAAATAAACAAATATTTTACTTGTTTGAAATTTATCACAAATATATTTCAGAGCTATACTCCATCTTCAGTGTGTTGTTTTGTTTTTTCTTGCAAATAGACTTCTTTCTCAAACTTTACAACATGGCAAGGAAGAAGAAAAGGGGAAAAGTCACAAAACAATACACTGAAGATGGAGTCTACCTCTAAAATATATTTGTGATAAATTTCAACAAGTAAAATATTTGTATATTTTCATTATATTACGTTGTGATTTGGCTTTCAAGCGCAATTGACGCGTATTTTATTTTATTCAAATTAAAACAACGTTTCTATATGACGCAATTCAATGACTCTTCTTGGTAAATGTAAAGTTTAAGCGTTATGCTCTTTTTAACGTTATTTAGAAACTTGTTATTTAACATGGAAGACGTTTTGCAACTATTCCAAGAAGACAATGGTGTTTTTGCCTATCACAATGGCACTGTCCACATAAGTGCTAAAAAACAATTTTCGTTCAAATTCAACGTAGAAATAATATCCTTCTAGACTGAGGCAATATTTATTTTTGTTCCCATCCCTTTTGTAGAGCTAGATTTTCCCCACGTAAATAACTGACTCTGCCCTCGTGGGGAGGTAAGTAAATAGGAACAATATTTTTACAAAAGGAGAAATAAAAACTTAACAATCAAAGGAAAGAAAAATAAATATTTTATCTGAAACGGAAACAAATAAACTAGAATTTAATAAAATCCACAGTTTTTTTTAAACTCCTTTTTACCCCCTAAGGATGAAACCAGATTCTTCCAGGGCCCAATATTATATTTCCAGATGAATATCCATGCCTTTTGGTAATTTTCAGCAAAATCTAATTGTCGGAATATATTCTATGTACCAAAAAGTCCTATTTTTGGGAATTTTGACCCTTTTTAATCCCCTGGGAACGCAACCAGAATTTTTCCAGGGTAAAATATTCCGTTTTCAGATATATATCATCTGGTCTTGCTTTTGAGTAATTTACCGCAAAATCTAATGATTGGAAAATATTCTATGTCTTGAAAAGTGTTATTTTTTTTGATTTTGGACTAAAAAAAAGTAAAAACATTTTTGATCGTTTTCGACACCTTGAGGACGCAACCAGAATTTTACCATCATATTACGTTTCCAGATCTATATCTATGTGGTTTTGCTTTTAGGCAATTTTCAGTAAAATCTAATGGTCGTAAAAGATTCTACATCCTGAAATGTGCTGTTTTTGTCCTTTGGGGACTAAAAATGACTACGCCTTGGATGATATGAGTAAAAAAGTAACAGAACGGATTTTCCGGGAAAACTCCAATTATCCTCCTTTCGGGTTAAAATGGCTATAATTGACACTTTTGTGCTTATTAAAGAAAAATTAATGCCATGAATTTTTATAAAGCTTTCTGAAAAGTTGTAACTGATTTCTATATAATTTTGTTTGTCTATACTTTGCGATAACTCTTGGGTGTGCCCCAGGGCTCTTTTAGAGCTAATAAAAACATTCTATTTTTCGAAGTATTTTACTATATTTGTCCAAAATTTTCTGTCTATGTCTATTTAGCAGTTTTGCATGGTGCTGAGTTCAAATTTCAATTGGGGACTTTGGGGGGAGGGGAGGAGGAGAGCAAATGATGGACTTAGTCATTTCTATTTTTGCATGGTGCAGAACTCAAATTTACATATGTTAAGGTCTAAAACTGCACCGTTTGTTCATTTTCACCAGGATTGAACGTCCCATGTGGACTTTCGGGACTAAAAGGGGGGGGGAGCAAATGCTGAACTAAGCCATTTTTTATGCCTCGTTCATTGTGCACTTTTGGGGGACCATGCATGCTTCACTTGTTATACTTTGGATATGGCTATATAAAAGTAAAAACTATTCTGTCTAGGAGAGGGAAGACGATACTTATATATATATATATATATATATATATATATATATATATATATATATATATATATATATGTATATATATATATATATATATATATATATAATTGGACTGGGTACACGGAGTTGCCCGGCATTGCCTGACGTAGACAAGCAGGCTCGAACCTTTACCGTGAAGGAGGAAAAGAACGTGAAAAAAAGTGACGTCCTTTCCGTTGCGTCCATTACCAAGCAATAAGTGGCGAATGTTTAAATTAAGGCTAGTCAATCGAAAAGAGGGGATGACTTTTTAAAATATCGGCGAAAAATCGACCCCTCCTTGTAGCAAAACAGCCCAGTTAAGAGTGAAGAAATTAATGTTTTTGACCAGTTTTTCGATATTTGTCGTCCGAAGGGTCGCGTTGCAAACCGATACCGATCTCCTGAAAATCCGTCGCTTCTGTCGAATGTTTAGACAGATATGCAAACATGCATACATGCATACATTTAAACCGACAGGTGAGATTTATATAATAGATATACATTATTATACATTATATATATATATATATATATGTATATGTATTAGTAGTATACCTACACACCTAAAGCAAGAATATTCTCTCTGTTTTGTTTAAGGCTCCTAAAATTCATACTGGAATTGTCCATAGAAAAATATTTTCAAATGTAAGTGCTGAGTAATGATCAATTCTAACTAGCTGTCTTTTGGAGGTTGAAGCTTCAATCCTCAGCAAAGACTGCAATTACAAACTACTGTATTTGTACCAGATCATGGCTGATAAAAAGAAAACAAGATACCCCTATCCAGAAATCTCTGGAAATTTCATAGTTCAAAGAGACACATTTTAAGACGGTCCGAGGTTATATCAGCTGAAGTCTAGTGATATCAACAACTAAGTAATCTAAATAATTTAGCAGCTGATTTTATTTGTAGTTTTTTAACATTTTCTTCTTATTCAAAAATCTATATTATGTTTCTCTTCCGTTTCACTTTTTTTCGGAAACTATTGAATGATCTGCCTGAATTTTTGTGTGGACCTTTGTTATGATGAGGCGGAGCGAACTCTGTATTATGGTATATATTCCATGAATAGTTATTAGGGATTTATAGAATTATTCAATGCAAAATTAAGCACACATTTAACTATATTCTATCATTAATTTAATATAAAAAACTAATTCTAATAACTTTGCCAGACTTTAATGCCTGATTTTAATTTCTAACTAGAAATATATTATTCTAAAATAAAAAGGTATTTCAATCAGACAAGAGATTGTAAAACTTTGTTGAATACATGCATAAAGTGGCAACAATAATTTTCATTATTAAAAACAATTTTATTCTTCCTAATTTTACCGTTCTAGAATATTTAATTATTCTACCATTTCATATTTTTGTTTACATTGGTTTTCAAAATAATTATAAAATAAAACTGATTTGCAGATTCAAGCAATGTTTTTTAAAATGTTTCATATTCTGCGTCGCATATTAATGACTAAGTTCCATTCCAAAATTAGATTTCATAAGAAACTGCAATCCCAATAAAGATTACCATTGTCATTACCATTAATTTGAATGTGCATGCGCATATTCAAATTAAAAAAATATATCATATATAAAATCTGTTTAAATTGATTGCAGAAAATAAGGATTTTGTTGTTTTCAAATCGAATGATGTAACACGTTTTATTTGAAACTAGCATTTCAGCCCAACGTTACACGGGTGTTTGGATGTGTGTGTTGAGCAAAAAAAAAAAAAAGTGGTAGTAGGAAGGCAAGCCCGAACCCGTACCGCGAAACAGGGAGAGAACGGGGGGAAAACCCCGATGTCTTTGCTGTTACGACCACAGCCAAACCGGATGTGAGTCATGTTTTAATTAGGCTAGACAACTGAAAAGAAGAGGATGACCTTAAAAGATATCGACGAAAAAGGCGACTCCCTCCTGTAGAAAAGTGCCCAGTTGAAGGTGAAGATATTAATGTTTTTAGCCAATTCTTCGACATTTGTCGTCCGAAAGGTCGAACTTAAAAACAATACTGATCTTGTCAAAATCCGTCGCCTCTGTCCAAGGTTTTATGCAGACATGCAAACATGCATACATACATACATACATACATACATACATACATACATACATACATTTATATGTTGGTAACTAAAATTTTCGACCCATGCCGATTAAAAAGCTTGGAATATCTCTCAATACCCTTTATGTAAAATTTCAAATGTTTCGACCAGAAATTGTCTTGGTAATTTAGCAGAGACCGCAGAGGTCAAATTTGTTAAACTTTGACCCCTATGATGACCCCTTAAAATTTATTGTTTTGGGCTCAAATAAAGTTATTAAGTAAGATCCATGTCCAAGGAATCTATATCTAAAATTTCAATTGTTTATAACGAAAATTGTTGGGGGAGTTTGGTAGAGTTCTCAAAGGTCAAATCGTTGAACTTTGACCCCTTAACAGCCAAATTTCTGGCCGAAAACGGATTAGAAATATTTCATCAAATCTCAGTACACTGTATATGAAAGAGGTATTGCGTAGAGAAATGTACACACACACAGACGTTCACTTTTATAGATATACTAGCATTTCAGCGGGCGTTGCCCGGGTGTTTGGAGGTGTATATTGAGCATAAAAATAAATAAATAAAAAGCAGCCAATTTTTTAAAAAATTTGACC
>NW_027633144.1:42756-85122 GCF_053919585.1 Euprymna scolopes
TGAGTATGTATACCATTATGCTATGAGGCTCCAGTTGAAATTATGTGCTATTCTTATTGCACCAAAGTTGTGCCAATTCTTTTTGTTGTTCATTTTTTAACGATAATTACATTCGGTATTAGTAAATATATAGGTACACATACAAGGTGGAATGAAAAGACAACATGATTTCATTTCCGTTTGATGAAAACCGGTTTTCTTTTTTTGTTGCAGACCATCTACTAGTTGGTCAGTTGTGTACAAATCCCAAGAGTGATAGGAGCCTTCTATCATGTCTGAAAGTGACACAATGTTCAATGAGCGAGATCAGAGATACGTTGCTGTATAACTTATGCTCTCTACCAGTCCAAGTTATGACAACAGGACATTTGCCAGCATCCTCAAAATGCAAATCCGGATGGTTCAACGCTTAAGAGCACAACTCAACAAAGTCTCCAGCCACGGTTATGGTCTTTGGCATGGTTTCAAGTGGGGGCCACATTATGCCACCTCAAATCTTCAAAGTCGGCTTTAAAATCAACTCCAAAGTCTACCTGAATATGCTGAAGAGTGTGGTGATCCCCTGGTGCAATCAGGTGGCCACTGGCAAACCCCAGGTGTGACAGCAGAATTCAGTACTGGCCCACAAGTCCAAAGAGACCCAGGCTTGGCTTCAAAAGGAGTGCTACGATTTTGTACCCTTTTTTCACTATCCCCTCCCCCCAACCTTCTCTCCCAACCTCAACCGACTGGACTACTTGGTTTGGTCATACATCGAGAAGATCACCAACATAACCTCCCACAACACAAAAACCAGCCTGATCACTGTCATCTGCTAAGTATTCACCAAGCTCTCACCAGCGCTTGTGGAAAAGGCATGCTTCCAGTTCTGGACCCGTATCGAGGTGATAACTGAGGCCGAAGGCGGCTACATTGAATAGATGTCAGCTCTACTACATAATCAAGTTGCCTGAATTGATTTTTCAATAAAGCTGTAGTGTCGTTTTCTTTAGGGCGACAAATTTATCGTTCCACCCTGTATATAAGTGTGTCTATATATACATATACATGTGTATGTGATAAGAATAATGGAATAAGTATTTGTTCCTTTTTATTTCTCTATATGTGTATGTGTATGAACCTTTTATATATATATATATATATATATATATATATATATATATATATATATATATATAAAATACGAGAAATCTATGCATATATGTATGTATGTATGTATGTATGTATGTTCATCCGTCGTTTTGCTTGTGTACATGTTGACTACTTTGATGATTTTTGACCTTGAAACTTGAATAAATGGTATCTTAGCAAATGGTCATAACAGACTGAAAGAAAAGAAGTCTCATTTGAATATTTAATAAACAACTTTATTTGTCATCCTCGTTATTAGCATGTACAAGAGAGAAACGGGTTAGGAGGTGGAAGTGTTCTCGTGTAAAGATAGATTTAATATTTTGCCGTCTTGTAGAGGAGAGAATGGTTCCATTTACAAATGTTTATAGCTAGTAGTCGTTAGGAAGAAGGAGGCCGGTTAAAGGAGAAAGAAAGGGCAAAGTCTTTAGCGTATTTGCGTGTTTTCATGTGTGTGTGTGTGTGTGTGTGTGTGCGTGCGTGTGTCGATTTATTGACAAGAACAGTTCTGTAGCATGATAAAGAAAGTTCGTGTGGGTACCACACATGGAAACATATGGGAGTTAGAAAGTCGCCATGTTAACTTGTCATACTCATGTTCAGCCTGGAGCCAAGGCCTTAGGCTAATGTCTGCTGCCAGCTGAAGACAGGAGGAAAAAGTGTAAGAGAGACAGAGGGTTTGTGATTTTGCCTTTTATCTACTCGGTCACATGATTGAGAGCTGGCGTGTGATTGGACAAGCCAGGGAGAAAATGGATTTCAAATCTCGAGCTACGAGAATTAGGTCCTGCCTGTGATTGTAGCAAGTTTCGGCTGCTACACCAGTGCATTTGTCTTTAGTATCACCATCCTGCAAGACTATAATAAAGATTATCAGAATTTTCTATTCCAATATTTTAAATATATTTTGAATAAAGAATGTTTAATTACCTAAATTAGGGATGTATTAATTTTGAGTCTTATATTCAAACTTGCTTTTCTTTTTCTTTCAGGTTTAGCAGTGATGCTTTTGTTTGTTATCTTGTTGTCAATTTTAGCAGGAATTATAGTCGGTCTGCTAATAGCCTGGTGCTTTTGGAATTGGAAACACAAGACGAAGTAGGTGTGTCCCTTGATTTCCAAATAATAAGAAACAAAATGAGCTAATTCATAAATCTAATAAGTTGTATCACGTGTCTGGTATGTCCGGTGTATATAAAGTCCGTTGGTGAAAGTTCCATACTACCAACGGACTTTATATACACCGGACATACCAGCAACTTGGTTATAAAATAATTATACATCGAGGTGAGGAATGATAGATGAATAAACAGTTAGATATTTCTCTTCTCAAACACACTCGTCTACACATTTATTTGCTTTTCTTTTCTTTACTCTCATGATTCTGGTCTTTTTCGCATTGTTTTTGGCTTTTAAAACTTATATATATATATATATATATATATATATATATATATATATATATATATATATATATATATATATATTAAAACAGTCTAATAAGGTTTAGATTAAAATGTGTAATAAAGAGCAAGAGAGAGAACTCTTTCTCTGACTGAGGCAGAATGTAATTTTTGCAGAATACATGTTATTTCTTTTTTTTTAGGTAAAGCAAAATAAAGTTTGTTATTTTCATTAATTTCATGAATATATCTGATGTAATACAAAGTTATATATTTTCTTTTGCGAATTAATCCAGAAAGAACTATAAGCTTCAAGTGTAAAGTGTGCAAAATGATTTTCTGATATAAAATATTTATTTTTTGTCTCTTCAAAACGGTATTAAAATCCGTTATATTAGTTAGTTCAGTATTGTTAATCCAGTGTGATTCTGATGTTAATTTGAGAAAAAATTTAGCAAGAAGGAAAAATATTAATTCTCACTGATCTGGTACTTCCATGTGGAGAATTTAGATGCGTGATTCACGTGAAATTATGTCGGTGGTATAATGTCAGACCTCGACACAGTCAGTGGTGATTACAGCATGCTGGCTTGACTTCCACTGTCTAGGTTTGGTATGCAGTGCCCTTTTTATAGGTGACAGACCGGCTCCGACTAAAAGCTGTTAGAAAAATCTTTTAAAAATTGCTTTCTTTGAACCCGATAGGATGAAAAGTGAACACATTTGTCATGTTGAGTGCATTAAATTACATCGGTGAGAACAGACAGAATCTTAGTTTTAAACCCTGCAGAATTTGCATGGGTGTATATAATAGATGTGCGCGCAACTAGAATGCTACTGGTTCAGCCACTTTTAATGTTTGTGGCAAGTCGCTACGATATTATGAATATGCATGAATATTATTAACATCCATACATATTATAAACATCCGTATGTATTATGAACATCCATACATAATACGAGCATTCATGCATATTATATAACATCCATACACATTATGACCATCCATACATATTATAACCATCCATACATATTATGAACATAAATATTATTAACATCCATCCATATTATTAACATCCATCCATATTATTAACATCCATACATATTATTAACATCCGTAATATTATTAAAATCCATACATATTATTAACATTCATACATATTATGAACATACATATTATTAACATCTATACATATCATTAACATCCAAACATATTATTAACTGCTAAACATATTATTAACATCCAACATATTATTAACATCCAAACGTATAATTAACATCCATACATATTATTAATATCCATACATATTATTAAAACACATACATATTATTAACATCAATACATATTATGAACATCCATACATATTATGAACATCAATACATATAAACATCCATACATATTATGAACATCCATACATATTATGAACATCCATAATATTATTAGCATTCATACATATTATTTACGTCCACACATACACATCCATGCATATTATAAACATCCTACATATTATTAACATCCAAACATATTATTAACATCCATACATATTTTTAACATACATACATATTATTAACATCCAAATATATTATTAACAGCTAAACATATAATTAGCATCCAAACATATAATTAACATCCATACATATTATTAACATCCATACATATTATGAACATCCATAATATTATTAACATCCATACATATTATTAACATCCACACATATTATACACATCCATGCATATTATAAACATCAAAAGATATTATTAACAGCCAAACATATTATTAACATTCATACATATTATTAACATCCATACATATTATTAACATCCAAACATATTATTAACATCCATACATATTTTTAACATCCATACATATTATTAACATCAAAATATATTATTAACAGCTAAACATATAATTAGCATCCAAACATATAATTAACATCCATACATATTATTAACATCCATACATATTATTAAAATCCATACATATTATTAACATCCATACATATTATTAACATCCACACATATTATACACATCCATGCATATTATAAACATCAAAACATATTATTAACAGCCAAACATATTATTAACATTCATACATATTATTAACATCCATACATATTATTAAAATCCATACATATTATTAAAACACATATATATTATTTACATCCAAACATATTATTAACATTCATACATATTATTAACATCCATACATATTATTAATATCAAAACATATTATTAACATCCAAATATATTATTAACATCAAAACATATTATTAACATCCAAACATATTATTAACATCAAAACATATTATTAACATCCATACATATTATTAACATCCACACATATTATTAACATCCATACATATTATTAACATCCATACATATTATTAACATCCAAACATATTATTAACATCCATACATAATATTAACATCCATACATATTATTAAAATCCATACATATTATGAAAATCCATACATATTATGAACATCCAAACATATTATTAAGATCCATACATATTATTAACATCCATACATATTATTAAAATCCATACATATTATTAAAACACATACATATTATTAACATCCATACATATTATGAAAATCCATACATATTATGAACATCCATGCATATTATGAACATGCATACATATTATTAACACCCATATATATTATAAACACCCACACATATTATTAACATCCATACATATTATTAACATCCATACATATAATTAACATCCATACATATTATTAAAATACATACATAGTATGAACAACTATATATGTTATGAACATCCATACATATAATTAACATCCATACATATTATTAACATTCATAATATTATTAACACCCATACATATTATTAACATCCATACATATTATTAACACACATACATATTATTAACATCCATACATATTATTAAAATCCAAACATATTATTAACATCCATAGATATTATTAACATTCATATATATTATTAACACGCATACATATTATGAACATCCATACATATTATGTTATCCATACATTATTATGTTAATAATATATATGAATGTTAATAATATCTATGGATGTTCATAATATGCATGGATGTTCATAATATGTATGGGTATACATATTATGAACATCCATGCATATTATGAACATCCATACATACTATTAACACCCATCCATATTATTAATATCCATACATATTAAAATACATACATATTATTAACATCAATACATATTATTAACATGCAAACATAGTACTAACATCCATACATATTATGAACATCCATAATATTATTAACATCCATACATATTATTAACATCCATGCATATTATGAACATCCATACACATTAATAACATCCATACATATTTTTAACATCCATACATATTATGAACATCCATACATATTATAAACATCCATAATATTATTAACATCCATACATAATATTAATATCCATACATATTATGAACATCCATACATATTATGAAGATCCATACATATAATGAACATCCATGCATATAATGAACATCCATACATATTATTAACATCCATACATATTATTAACATCCAAATATATTATACACATCCATGCATAATATGAACGTCCATGCATATTATATAACCTCCATACATATTATGAACATCCATACATAATATGAACATCCATGCATATAATGAATATCCATGCATATTATCAACATACATACATACATATTATTAACATCCATATATATTATTTACATACATACATCCATGCATATAATGAACATCCATACATATTATGAACATCTATACATATTATCAACATCCATACATATTAGGAACAGCCATACATAATACGAACAGCCATACATTTATGAACTATACCTTACATTAGCATACATGCTCCAATACAACTTTTTGGGAGCAATTATTAAGGATTTTTTTTTCTAGGATCTAAAAATATTTTAAGTAAAAAAAAAAGATAAAATCAACCTGAATTCTATCTTTTCATTAAATACTGCATCCATTTCCTCTAGATCCTTTCCTTATGATGCTGTACCATTTCCTTACTTAAGGTGGTATCAAGTAACATTTTCTGAGCTATTGGTTTACTGAACCAATTCTAGTTTGATATGAATTCAATTTGTTCCATAATTCTGACGTATCTCGGAATAATCGTATTTCAAAATGATTATTTCCATTTGATTTAAAAGAAACAAGCAACATTATTCCATTACAAGAGTAAGAAATCTACCCAACAAAACAAGCTCAAATTATGCTCAACAATCACTAGGGAAAGATAAATTCAACAGTTATGACACGAAAATTGATATATAATAATAAATGTTAATAAATCAATAAAAAATAGACTTGTATACACCGCCTAGGGATGCATTCAAGAAGGGGTGGGAGAGAAACATATGCGTAATATGGTAATTAAAAATGGCAAGATTATATACAATTAAAAACGTTGAATGAACTTACTAAATTCTTAATATTTAAGTCTTAATATAACAGAAAGCATAAATAAAAACAATAAACTAGGAGTGCCGAATCGGGTGATGATCGGCTATCATTATAAATGTAGGTGCACGAAATATTTATCTGGTTATGATCACAATTCTATTATTTGCTTACTAATCTCACAATACATTTTTTTTAAATCCATTTTACTTTTAACCGACTTTTTTTATCGACGTTTTTGTTTTATTTTTAATGCAGTGACTATGAAAATCTTGATTCAGTGACTTCTGATCCGAAGGGACGAAAATCTTCTGGAAGCAAGGAGTCGCCTGAGAAGCAGTATATTTTGCCTAAAGAAACGACGTCTGTAAGCCTGGCACCTATGTATACTTCTCATGCTGAGGTAGACCCACGGAATGAGCCTGAAGAAATTCCACGACGAAAGATTACTGTCATAAAAAAACATTAGTGTTTCTTTGAATCTAAAGTAGAACGAAAAAAATGGTAGAACTGTATTGTGCAAATAGCATCCTCTAATTTTAAATGCTAACTGGCTGAATTATATTCTGAACTAGAAGGATATCTACAAATGTAAGATCGAATATGACTTTTACATAGAATTTAATACATAAAGTTATATTGTCGGATTTTCCATGTTGGACATAAATAGCTATGCATCAAACCAATCAATATTTGATTCTTACTAGCTTATTCTGCTTCCTTTTTATCCTTGCGGCATATCCTTGACACTTAAAAATATATACATTATATATTCTAGATGCATACCATGGTTTCATTGACACTAATATTCCTGGTCTGCTCGTGGAAATAAGACCATGACATAGCTCTGAAATATGTAATGTATAGTTTTTAAACAGATTATTTGTGTAGCTCTAACATTATGTATAGTGTATATCTTTGACGCTTAAAAAATGTAATTCGCTTCAGTTTATTTCCAAAAATAATTATTCCAGCAAGGAAGATTGTTACAATGAAGACAATTTTAAATAATGATAGAAAAAATCAAAATGTGAGAGAGATGATTTCTATTTTAGCTTAAAGGTAAGAACATATGTTACCTCACTTATATTTTAAGTTATCTTGTTTCATCTTTTTATGGCTTATATATTATTTTATTCATATTTAAAAATGTAAACTAAAATGACATTAATGTATCCCGGGCGGTGTCAGGGAGGGACAGCTAGTTAATAAAAAAAGGAGTTACATGCATATTTGGCGACTATCTGAAGTGGCATTTCTGTAAAGCATAAGAAGGGCTTAAAGTATGGACATCCCTATAAACAGACCAGACTCCTTGTTAGAAAAAAAAATCAACTCTTTTACAGCAGACGATGTGAATTTTCTAAAATAATTGATATAGCAAAGAGAAAGTCATTCTATAAAATTAGTTTGACGTTTCTGTGTGTTTTAAATACCAAATAATAACCACAATGAGCAAATTGATAAATTCAACAACTATTAACAAATTTCTATCAACGAAGAAACAGGCAACTTTGAATAAACAAAGGCAAATGCATATTTCACTGAGTCATTTTTATTCCAATATGTTTTTTTTTTTTAGAATTTATACTTAACCATGGCCATGCTTACAATCCTTTCAGAATGTACATACTTTTCTAGGAGCAATGACAGTAAAGTGTTAGAATAATTTTTGGTAATTGGTTGTAACACTTGCCTCCAGTCAGATGCTCCAAATGTTGGCCTGTTATAGGGATAGTCGTGCTTTGAAGTATTTCCTAATGATGTTTCTATGTCTCCTGATCAGCCTTGCTGGATTTCTTCCAGTTGAAATATTCATGTTCTTAGACTGTTTGTTAAGCCACCATTTTATTACAATTCGCTACCTTTATTGCTCTCTCTCTCTCTCTCTCTCTCTCTCTCTCTCTCTCTCTCTCTCTCTCATGGATTGGATTAAAATCGTATATAGGACAAAGTTTTGCCAAGGAAACATTTATTCCTTGGCAACTGCTACTGCTACTGAACATCTTGAGATACTTCAAACTGGATGACTTTTTAATCTCACCGGTCTCTTTGACGTTTTACAACATTGCTACACCTTTCATTTTCTCTTATTCCATTTGAGCATTATACTGTACAGCACTGAATCAATAAAATTTGTAATAAACGAATAGCTATTTTTATGTCTATTTTATAGAATTTTTGCAGTTGATTTCTTTTGAGAGTATTCTGTTAATTTTTTTTTACCCTTCCTCTAAACACCCCCTTTTATTAGAGTGTCCCAAAAGTTTGTAAACATTTGCAAAAGAATTGCAATTTTACTTGCCAAGTAATAACAAAAAAAAAGGAACAAAAATTAATCCTCCAAATAAAAACCATAATTTTCCAAAACATTCTGCTATCGATCTGCAAGCTTTCAGATCTAGTCAAAGTACCATTCATTAGCTTTGAATAAAAGAATTCTTGACACGCTTACTCGACTTCATAAAACGAGTCAAATCGGCAGTCCTTCAGAAAGTGTTACATTTAACGGAAAAGGCACAGTCAGGACTGTAGGCTGGATGTGGCAGAATCTCAACGCCGTCCAGCTCTTCAAACTTGTCTTTGGTCTTTCTGGCAGTTTGTGGCTTGACACTGTCCTGCTGATTCGAAGCACACTTTCGGTTGATCAGAGCCAGGTACTTTAACTTTTACTTCAACTTTTTGTAGACCTGCTCCAGTTGCTTACAGTAAAGTTTGACAGTGATGGTATAACCATTCTCAACCAAAATGCACAATTCCTTCAAAGTCCTATCAGACGCACAACATGACTTTCTTGCCGAATCGATTTTTTTTGGAACCGATGGTGTCTCTTGCCTTTTCTAAACCCATCGCTTGTCTCGATTATGCTGGACCAGATAGATCAATTTCTCGTCCGGTGTCACAATGCACTCCCAAAAATGCTTGTCCAATGGATTGCTGAGCAATTGACGACAAATTTGAACTAGTCTGTTAGCTTGTGCTTGGGTGAGTTCATGCCGATCTTGACGTGGCTTTTTGTGAACAAAGTCAAGTTGCTTCAAGCGTTGGTGAATTTTCGATTTGCCAAGTTCATCAACTAATTCTCGAGTACTTGATGAAGGCACAATGTCCAACCCAGTTTTCAAGTCTCCATCAACTAACTTTAATGGCTGTCTTGAACAAGGCTTATCTTCAAAACTCATTTTGCCAGAATCGAAACACTTGTACCACTTTGAGATTGCTGCGTATGCAAATGTTCCTTCACCTTCGGCAGCACAAATTTCTTCTGCAGCTTTCCTGGTAGAAAGCCCAGCAGTAACGAATCCAAACTTGCAGATCAATTTTATCAATTGCTCTGGAATAGAAAGATGAAGATCACTATAACAATAAAAAAAAAACAATTAAAAATTGCATAAAAATTCAATTTTTTGCAAGTATTTACAAACTTTTAACCTAATAAAAAGAATAATCGTAAATAAAGGTATGTCTGTTGAAATTGTGTTATATCTTCCTTGATTAAATATTATGATTTCATATTTATCTTCCTTGCCATCTTGTTTGAAAATGCAGTAAGGAACGGTCGCTCATGTGTTGATTTTAACATGTCTTTGCTTGCCACAGAGATAACCAGAGAACAACGGCTCCTGGTGCTGACACCTCTTGGATTTTCATCAGTCCTAATACTGTCATGTTTCGGCCCTTATCCTGCTGAGTGCCCCAGCCAAGAACTAACGGTCCAGACAGCATAATTCATACAGTGCCCTTATCATGGGGGGAAGGGTTGAACTTTAAATTATTCGGAAAAAAATTTAATTTTTCATCCAAAAACAGAAAATTGTTTCTGTCCATATCGAATTAACAGAAAATTGTTTCTGTCCATATCGAAAATATACATTTATATTTATATAAAAAAAATTTACAAGTATTCACAATGAGGCTTCGCCAGTCAAGATGAAATATTCATTCAATTTATACATATGTAATTTTTATATCTCTTGCTTTAATATATATATATATATATATATATATATATATATATATATATATATATATATATATATATTATACAGCAGAACGCAGAGATACGGCATTAAAAATTAGTAACAAAGTACAGTACAGTATATAATACACATTTATATAATCAAAGAGCATTATAAATAACACTGTAAGGTGGGGTAAATACCGTAATCAGGGGCAGGAAAACAGCGTATTCCATATCGTAACCTGAAACAAACGTATCCTAGGACCACCGTATCCTAGGGTTCTACTGTATATATATTTTGCAAAAATATCATATGCATGCTCGATTACGAAAACCGATAATCATGAAGCTTGATTAATTGTCAATTAATATCGACTTTGATTTTATTGGTATACTAGCGGGAGGATCCGGCGTTGCCCGGGTGTTTGGAAAAAAAGTGTTGGTAGGCAGGCAGGCTCGAACCCATGACACGATGGTGGAAAAGAAAGTGAAAGAAAAGCTGAGATCTTACTGTTATGCTAAGATGCGAGAGGAAGTGAAAAGCGTTCAAATTTATCGATGTCATTAAAAAAATTGACTTGAAGTGAATAAGTTAAGAATCACACAGTGGCAGAAATGAAGGTTGACTGCAGGCCAAATTCTGCTTCCCCACGATGTTGGGGAAAACCAGCTCCCCTCAAGAAAGGGGAGCTCCCAAATGAATAGCAATAGTCTGATATGAAGGGTTTTCCCAACATTGATCAAAGGTAAATGTGTTTTTGAAGGTCCTGGCTGGAAAGCCGGCAAACTGATTCGATTCGATTAGTTTCGCTTTATTTATATGACAAATACACACATGGAAGGATTGGAATTGTATAAAAGTCGCCCAAAATTAATGTAGAGACGATGTCTATGCACTGATCGTACATATTATAATCTAGGGAGTATATAAAAAGTTCTCCAAAATAGTAACCCTCTCGAGAACTCCCCCCCCCAAAAAAAAAGCCGTTCTTGGACATACAAAAGCACGCGCACACGTTTTGGCTTTTTTTATATATATAGATGAATGATACCGAATTTTAATATATAAAAAATTTTGTCATTGAACAGCTCAATGAAGTTTCCAGCCACAGTTATAGTCTTTGGTGTGGTTTCAAGTGAGAGCCACATCATGCCACCTCACATCTCCGAAGTAGGCTTTAAAGTCAACACCAAAGTGCACCTGGATGTGCTGAAGAGTGTGGTGACCCTCTGGTGCAATCAGCTGGACGCTGGCAGATACTAGGTGTGGCAGCAGAACTAGACTCCGGCCTATAAGTCCAAGGAAACCCATGCTTGTCTTTAGAAAGAGTGCTACGGTTTTGTACACTTCTCTCATTGCCCCCCCTCCCCTCTTCTGACTTGAATCCGCTGGACTACTTTGTTCCTTCATACGTCGAGAACATCACCAACGTGACCTCCCTGAACCCCAAAGCCAGCCTGATCGCTGCCATCTACCTGTATTTAAACGAATTGTTACAATATTTTTTATAATTAACAAAGTGGTAACAGATGACAAAATCGCTGATTAGTCTGGGTTTACATCCTATGAGATCCGTTAGGTGTTTTCTTTTTTTAGCTTTATTAAAAATATCGGTTTTTATTTAGAATTTGATTTAAAAAAAAAAAAACGAAAAATCTTTATGCTGTACGTACTCGTCAGGAAACGAAAATGTCATATTCCAAAAACCATATAAATTGACCAGGTAATTTTTTAACGACTTTTAGCGATTTTAATACTATTTTGTATCCAATACTTAAGGCGATAGATCGAATTGAGTTGTCTCCCTCTTAAACAATAGCGGATTAAAAATAGTGTCTCGTTTGGTAATAAAATTAGATTTCCTTAGTTAAAAAAAAAAAAAAAAGCACTTGATCAATTTACGTGATTGTTGGAATATGATATCTTCGTACTGTGACGGGTACGTACATAATAAAGGTTTGTCTGTATTTTCTGAATTTTTGTTGTTTTAATTAAGTCAAATTCTAAATAAGAACCAAAATATTCTACTATTTTTTGTATTAAACAAGATCAAAATGAATTGCCAGCAAACGATTTTTGTTTAATGAAAAAATCCAATTATAAACGATACAAGGACAAGCAAAATAATCGCATTAATGTTTAAAATATCTCTCCAAACAGGATTTTCTTTCAAATCAACAACTTTATCTGATTGCTGGGATTCGTTCTTATTGGTTGACATTCCACACAGGGTGAAAATCTTTTGGCGCCAACTTGAGTTATCCTCAAATTCTGCAATGAAATAAAATAAAATTCAAATTTCTAAATTCTGTATTTAATGGCATCTACTATGCAGTGCCGTATTTACTGCAAATCCCCTCCAATGAGAAAAATGCCAAAAATAAAACATTTTGGTTTAGTGCATATAAAACATTTCATTTTTAAAACAAGTAAATTTGATATTTGCTGAATTTGTGTTTCTGAATTATTTAGATAATTTGTATTGTACAGTTAAAAACAAAAACAGGTTTAAGATTCATTCAAATTCATGCTAGAATTGTCCGCAAGGCCTCATGACGTAACAGATAAATATGAGGGCATTTTTAAAACGAGCATTAAAACATGTTAAAAAAAGAAAAGAAAGGAACCCAATTCGATGATTAATGAAACTGAACTTTTTCAATATAAAATATAAATATTATCTATGTAAAATTATGTAATTTTAAGCATCTAATATTGATAAAACTGAATTATGAATTTAGGGAACAAACAATTCGGAACAAGATCACAGTGTAGTATCTGTTCTGATGCTACAATTCACCTTTTCTGTCCTCGGCCGATGGGGGAGAAATCTTTCATGATTGAGATTTTTTTTGTTCCTATTTATATATTATTGAGGAGCTGGATTTTCCCCACAAGATTATATGTTGAAATATTTAAATAACTACTACTTTTAATACAGAAGTTATATTTAAAGTTTTGTTTTTTTGTTCTTCTATGTCCATTTTTCTCCATGTTTTTCATCAAAATGTGTAGCGTATTTTCATCAGTTACATGGTTAGGAATCATATACTCCACTATAATCTTCATTTTTATATCAGTGCAGAGTTTGTCATTGATTTCTTGCTGGCATCGGCCATTGGTGTTTCTGGGATTTGGGTGACAAAATGTCTCTCCAAGGTACCAGATTTGAACTGCACACTTCCAGTGGAGATCTGATTAGCACTCTCCCACCTCGGACTTTCCATCCTCCCTGACCCTTCTCAACTAGTTGGTGTGGCGCTAATCGATGTCATCAACATTTTTTTTTTTTTTTGGCACTTCACGTGGACCCTGCATAAACGGGTTTTAATTTAATGGCTGCTCTGAGATTTTTTTTTTTCACTTACTTTGTATATATCTCATACACTTTCTTTTTTAATCGAGCGTGTATTTTATTTTTTGAATTCTTTAAATTTCTTTAATTAAATTTGATTTATATTTTTATTTCGTGCTTGTTTTTATTTTATTTTCATTTTATTTTAATTTATTTTTATTATTATATTTTTCAAAGTAAATATTTTTTTTGTTGTTACATTTATTTTTTCATACATATTCAAATAATGCCTTTGGACTTTTTTTTTGCCTCCAATTTAATGTACTCTTTATTTTTAGTTCATATGAAAACTTTAATTAAAAATGATTAGTTAATGAATTTTTAAGATTAATTTGTGTTCGTATATCTCGGGAGAGAATAGAGAATTTCCTATTTAATTTCCCATTTCAGTCATGTAAATTATTTACAGATAAAATGTTATAAAACAAACAAACAAACAAACAAAAACTTTAAGTTTTAAATATATTTCAAAGAAATAAATTATGCCCGGTGCTAAAATATTAAATTCATCGACCGTTTTAGTTAAAAAAAAAATGTAAAAATGCTTCTAACTTTAAAATATTTGGAAATACTCAATGAAAAGCTTCATTTATTATTAAAAGAACGGACTGAAAAATATTCTCATAAAAATTGTGTTTTGTAGTTAAAAAAAAATGAAATATTCGACTTTCTTCAATAGACATAAAAGTTCAAAAACAAGTTCACTTACTGTGATATTTTGTTAGATTAAAATTATCCCAATGTGCAATTATAATAATTGCAATTATATAATTATCCAAATGGAGAAATGCTTTTTTTTCGTTAGGAGAAGAAAAAACATGTACGTTTGGACTACCTTCATAAAATTACCACATTCGTTTTCTAAGGCAACAAAAAATATTTTTAATGTCCACGTGGTTGAACACAGGAAACTTTAGGCACTCTTTACCTACATGTTGATCTGGTAATGACGTCACGCTGTCATGTTCACCAGCGTCCTCTCTCGGTAGCCATGATAAAACTCAGTTATAAATGACACTTTTCTGGAGGCTAAAGGCAGCGAACCAATTAAGACTTTGACTCAGTTATGTCTGATGGAACGAGAGAATGGTATTCATGTGGATTAAATAAAAGGTTTTATTCGAATTCTGTGTAGATTCCCGAGTTCAACGGAAAAATACCAGAGTTTGACGAGATACACCTGGTGATTCGTTGTACAAATAACATTCAATAACAAACAAATAATACAAATTTATTGGGGTTGTTGGAAAAAAAAGGTTGGATCATTCTATCGCTCCAGAAGATACCTGACTCCTGATGCAATCCTCTACCTATATAAGAGTTAGATATGTTCCAAAAAGAAAATTAAGATTCTTCCTTTTTTTGGTAAGCCTGAAAGAGTTGGCCTCAGTATAGTCGATGAGAACTTTAAAACACGTCACTAAAAAGCAAAAGGCGATTCTACTTATTTTTGTGATTACGTCAAGCAGTTTTTACAATAATAAACAAAATAAAAAAAAAGCATATAAAAAATTATTATACAAGAAATAAATTACCAAAGGCAAAATAAGTTACTCTTCTACCTACCTGGAGAAGTTTTAATGTGTTTTAACTTATTATGTACACTATTATCATTTTTAGGTAAAGAAAAAGAAACAAAAAAAAAACACTTTAAGACAAGTTAAAATACAAAAACTTTACGTTGGTAGGCAGAAGTGTTATTTAGTTTGCCTTTCATAACATTTATTTGTTGTGTATTTAGCTGGAGAAGTGCCGCTCAGTGCATTCTTCTTTGCAGTCTAGTGGGAGATGATATCTTTCTCTACAGCCCTTTTTCTCACAGAAGAGACATTACTAGTCATTATTTCCACAGAAACATTCACAAGAACTCGTCTTTCTACTACTGCTGCAAATAATTTCCTTTCTTCATTTGTTTTTTAAAACCCAAATGAAATTTTCATGAACATAGTCTCTTTGGGACACATTACCACAGGCCAGCTTCCCTGCATATTTTTCCATTCCATTTTTCATTTTCAAATCCTCTCATAATTTTGTTCATTATTCAACCGACAATTTCATGAACACTTATCATCACGTGAGTATTGACTTTAGTGACTCAGTAATATAAAAAAAAATACATTATAAAATCGGTTTAACTATGGCAGCAATAAAAAATAAATTACATGCTAATCCGGCAAGGTAGTAAGTAATTTATTCATATTAAACGATTGTCACATGCTGGGGTAAATCTTACTGTAAAAAAAATAAAATAAAAAAAAAACGAGACAATTAATCAAGGCAAAAACAGCAAACAACAAAATGTGAGCTAAATCCTGTATATAATATTTTGATTCCAGAAATTCCTCTCTGCACCAAATTGCCGTAGGTTTTCATTAACAGATGCCACATGCAAATTAATTATGTTTGAACCTTCAACCCCCGTCTTATATAACTGCACTATGTCGTTTTATACACATTTATTCGTTATAATTAAATCTTACATTACA
This sequence comes from Euprymna scolopes, assembly GCF_053919585.1. Classification (NCBI taxonomy): domain Eukaryota; kingdom Metazoa; phylum Mollusca; class Cephalopoda; order Sepiida; family Sepiolidae; genus Euprymna; species Euprymna scolopes. Next base: position 59,527 of record NW_027633144.1, read on the forward strand.
TCCTAGGAGAGGAATCATCACTACTGCCCAGATCTACAGATGAAGTACTTCGTATTTTCCCCTCTACCTGATAAGTCTTCCCACTCTCCCAGCCAAGACCGAGTAAATAAATAACTATTAGAACTATATTCACCTGACACCCTTATTAACTGAATTAAACACTCATACACATACAACTACCATTACACTTCACTCTTCGAAAATAGTGATTCCTTCTCAGTAATATTCCGCTTATACTCATTGGCTACCACTTTGAAGTTCTATTATTCCAAATCATACAAAAAAACGAATACATCAGCCCTTAACTAAGATGGCGGCCGAATCGCCACGCATTTATATAAATCATTTATAATTTAATTATAATTTAAAGCTGGAGCAACTAGATTTTATTTATTTATTTATTTTACAGTACATGTTATGGTATCGTTTGTAAAACATTTGTCTTCTGCATTAAAAAACAAATTAAACCGTCCAAGCTTTCTTCCTTTAATCATTAAAATATTGATTGTCAAAACTTATGAGATGAAAAATATGGCGTACGTCTAGGAAATTGACTCTCCCCTTTAAATTACACAATTTAGACTTTATTCACGTTTATCTCACAGATTACAGACTTACCTTTCAGATTAAAATTTTTTATGACTTTTATCGTCAGGGATCAGTTTACAATTATAATGTTCTACTAAATTGAACACATCTTTTGTGACCATCCCCGAGAAAAATATTGCGACACGATTTTTCTTGGTGATAGTCACAAAGTATGTGTTCAATTTAGTAGAACGTTATAATTGAAAACTGATCCCTGACGATAAAACTCATAAAAATGTTGTTTTTTTAATTTTTTTTATTTATATATTTTTTCTTGAAGTTAAGTTTGTAATTCATGAGTTTAACGTTAAATAATTAAAAAAGAAATGTAACTTGTGAAATTTAGAGGGGGCAATTACATAAGCGTCCGCCGAATCTTTTACTAAAAGAGTTTTCGTTTTTTGTGTGGGGAGGGTTCATTAGTTATAAATATATTATAACGTGCTTTATTATTTTCGTTATTGAAAACACAACGTATTCAGCAAGGGTCGCAAAACAATCGTTCCTTTTGGCAATCACGCATGCACGTCTAGCGCTATTGGTTAAAATAGAATAAAACAAGATGTTATTTCGATGACGTCTATGTGGAGCAATGGATACCGGGTCCACATCGTAACTTATGGGTTTAACATTTACGCCCATCCAACGGATTGTTTTTGTTGTTTGTTTTTTTTTTTTTTTTTTTTTTTTTTGTTGAAGGTTTTAACATTTAAATAGGGCTATTTGTGTGATTTTTACATTCCCTTCTTTTTTCCCCGGTTTTTATCTCCTCTTTTTTTTAATTTTTCGATGCTTTTTTTGCTTTTTTTTTTCGTGTTTTTTCTTCATTTTTCCTATTATCGAATTTAAACAGTTTTATTTGTTTTTTTTTTTCCTTTTCATTTGTTTTTTTCCTTTTCATTTGTTTTTTTCCTTTTCGTTTGTTTTTTTCCTTTTCATTTGTTTTTTTCCCTTTTTATTTGTTTTTATTCCTTTTCATTTGTTTTTTTATTATCGAAATGAAGCAAAAAACCTTCATTTGTTTTCGGGGGGGTGTTTTCTTTTTGTTTGTTTTGAGGTTTGTTTTTATTTTTTATTTTGGTTTTATTTTTTTTTCTTACGGTGATACGTGACATAATTGAAACCAAGTATTGCAGTAATTAATGAAAAAATAATAAATGATAAATATACAGAAGAGGTTTTGTTTCATTGCTTTAGGATAGGAGTCCATGTTTTTGTTCTTAAATAAATTTTTGCTTCTTAATAAAATTTGGAGACAAACTACTTTTAGTCACGGAGGCCAGTAATAACCAGTCAACATTACAACAGCTGCAAGAGCTAAATGGTATTTTTTTTTCATTTTTTTTTTTCTTTTCACCTCTCTCCAGCCCGGCTGTCTACTGGGTCTAATTATTTTTCTTTTTCCAATCGCTGCTATTTTTTATTTTATTTTTTACGGCTGGGGGTTGCTCAATACCCTTACTAGACCATCTCTCTCCACTTGACATTCAGATAGCCGTTCTTACCATGAGGAAGTGAGGGTGTCTATTCTGAAAGCAGTTCGTAATATAAGGAGGTTCGGGGTGTGGGCAGCAGCAGCAACAACAAACAACAACACTTTACTTTTTTTACGAGAGGGGGGGCAAGCTTCCAGCAGGCAATGACGGTTAACGGGTACTGCTAGATAAAGAACAAATACGTGAGTAAAGTTTTATGGATCAATTAGGTTTCAATGATCCCAGAAAAATAAATGTATCCCTATATCGAAAATTGACTTTGGTTTTGTTACCGTTTTGTTTACTGAAAGTCAATCTGTGCAGACACAAAATCGTTTTGCCAAATTGGCTATCAAATACCTTTTTGTGATTGTTTCTATGTTGACAACAATAATATGGTGAAAACTGTGTGTGTTATTTTATACGAGACCCATCTGTGTATGTGCTTGTTGGAGTTAACAATCATCATCATCATCATCATCATCATCATCATCATCATCATCATCATCATCACGGAGGTGACAGTAGCTAAGGGGTTTACGACACGGACAGACAACCTAGGTGTATCAAGTTTGAATCCAGTTCGTTTCTACAGAATCACTTTCACTTAGGGATGTTGGCAACCTTCATGTGGTTCCTCCTGTAAGTATCTGATGTCTTTCTCGGAAAGAATTCTAGCTAGAAAGATATTGGGAAAAAAAACTGCTAATCATCTGATTGATTTAAAAAGAATAAATGAATGATGCTCAATAACAACAATCATCATCATCATTATCATCATCGGTGTCATCATCGTCGTCATCATCATCATCATCATCATCATCATCATCATCGTCTTCATCGTCGTTGGTTTAACATTTGTTTTACATTCTGGCATGTGTTGGTTATTTGAAATATTAAATTCCACAGAGTATGCTCTGCATTTCTTTTATTTCTTTTCTTTTTTCTTTTTTTTTTTTAATATTTCCTGACAGTTCCACATCAGACAAACTCACTTGTGTAGCTTTATCTCAATAAGCAAACTCTGCAGTGAGTGCATCAATGCTTTGGAGCATGGATCATCCTTCTTGAAAGAACAAATGTAAATTAATTGTCTTTTTTTAACTTTGAAATGTCTCAAACAATACATGCCACATTTTTTGTCGATTAAAATTTTATCATTAATTCACAAAAATAATTTAATGAAAATACTTACGAACATCTTCAATATTCATTTGCACTGGATTCGATTCTCGGTCATCTGACACCGTTTTTGCCCTTCTTGTCCACCAGGTCACACAGTGTAACTAGTTTGAAAAAAACAGAAAAGAAAAAACGTGTATCTAATCTACATAAATAAAACACTAGATGTCTGTGTGTAAATATTTAACCGATAAACTCTTAAACATAACACTGAAATTAACAGTAATAGTAACCATACACATACATACATGGTCTATAACGAGTAAAATATTTGTTTGGTAGATTAATAACGCATACAGACATATATCAACAAGTTGAAATGCAAACTGTTCATTTCACCTTGTCGACATATTTGTATTTCTTTCTGCGCATGCTCAAATTCAATTAATTCGTTTAATATTTAATCTTTCTTATCTATCTCTCGGTAGCTACATCGGTAGGGACTGCAGATGGAGCGCTACATGTTTGGTTTAGTCATTTTTTTTTTTACCTTTTGAAATCAGTACTATATATAAGGTACAATATAATATCCAATAGAAAATTGTTTTTGTAATAATAAATACGAAATCTGCATGAATTAAAATATATTTAAGCATATTTCATGATCCAGGTTAGATAGGTGCCGTCCGCTTTATATATATATATATATATATATATATATATATATATATATATATATATATATATATATATATATGTATATATATATATATATATATATATATATATATATATATATATATATATATATATATATATAATCGAGATAAGACACTGATTAGAAATCAGATGAAAGATCCTGATAGATATTACTTGAAATAATACATTCAGGGCGATCCGAGCCAAAAAGGAGAAGCTCAATATTTAAGAATAGAGCAATATATAAGTTTAGTGGTTATATTTAAATTCTTAAAAAACAACATATAGACACATATATTCGAATTAAGAATTTGCTGTTTGATAAAAGAAATATATAGAAGGGGTTATGTTGCTTTCCCCTTCTATATATTCCTTTTGTCAAACAATAAATTCTTAATTCGAATATATGTGTCTATATGTTGTTTTTTCAGAATTTAAATATAACCACTAAACTTATATATATATATATATATATATATATATATATATATATATATATATATATATATATATATATATATATAAGTTTAGTGGTTATATTTAAATTACGGTTCAAGATTTTACCTAAAATTTGGTCAGTATATTCCTATTACTATTCTAATATTTGGGGTAGTAATTACAAAATTAAAGTTTAGAAAGTTTATACGAAACGAAAAATATAAATCAACTAATGCAAAAGTATTGGATATATTGATTTAATATTTGGCTGCATAGCCTTTATTGCGTTCAACAGCTTCCAATCGCTTTCTCTAATCGCACACATGTTTTTTGCAAAGATATGCAGGTATTTTGCACCATTCTTCTTTGCAGAACTGTTCTAGTTGTTGAATATTTTGTGGATTCCTCTTGTGAACATTGATCTTCAATATTTTCCATAAATTTTCAATTGGGTTGAGGTCTGGAGACTGACTGGACCAAATAAGAACGTCAATTCCGTTATTCCTAAGCCATTCTTTGGTTAGTTTGGCAGTATGCTTGGGATCATGGTTCTGCTGAAACACAAAATTGTTATTATGTCCCAACAAATCAGCAGATTTCTGGAGGTTTTTCTCCAAAATCTCCCTATACATACGTCCATTCATTCTACCATTGATAATTTCTAGTTCACCAGTACCTTTGGATGAAAAACACCCCCATACTATAATCAAACCTCCGCCAAACTTTACTGTAAGAATGGTATTCTTTTTGTTATAGGCGGTGCCATTTTTACGCCATACATGTGTTGCTGTGTTTCTTCCAAAGATTTCGATTTTCGTTTCATCTGACCAGATTACCTTGTTCCAAAATTCTTGGGGTTGTTCCCCATATGTTTTAACATAATTCAAACGTGATCTGACATGTTTAAGTTTCAATAATGGAACTTTTCTTGGGGACCTTGATACAAAACCTGCACGATTTAGAACTCTACTGATTGTATCCTTGCTCACATTAATCCCATCTTCTCTGAAGTCGGTTTGAATTTCACCACGAGTAAGAAAAGGTTTTTCTGTACATTTCTGCTTACCCACCTTGATTTTTGTTGTTTAATTTCCTTGGTCGACCACATCTTGGAAGATTTGCAACAACTTCACCAGGGTGTTTAAACTTTCTAATAACGTTTCCAACTGTACTAAGTGGTAGATTAAGTTCCCTTGATATTATTCGATACCTTTTCCTTCTTTGTGCTCATCGATGATGTTTTGACGAATGTCTATTGACAACTCTTTAGTTTTAGGCTTTTTTTTATAAATGAACTGGTTGACTTTGAAGGAGTGAGCCCAAACTGGAAGAATTTAATAAAATTATTTTAATATAAACTCTCTGATTGGTCAGTGATAATTCGTTTGTATTATTGCAACACGCTAAGCAAAAGTCATTTAAATTTATTTCAGAAAAAATAATTTTTTAAAAGTGTATCCAATACTTTTGCGTTTGTTAATTCATATTTTTCCTTAAATATCAACTTTCTAAACTTTGATTTTGTAATTACTACTCCAAATATAATTTAGAATAATAATAGGAATATACTGACCAACCAAATTTTAGGTAAAATCTTGAACCCTAATTAAAGTTATGAAGAAAAATGTAATATATCCAATACTTTTGCATGGCACTGTGTGTGTGTGTGTGTGTGTGTGTGTGTGTGTGTGTGTGTGTGTGTGTGTGTGTGTATATATATATATATATATATATATATATATATATATATATATATATATATATATATATATGAAGTTATTGTTTTCCAGAGATTAAGTAACCAATTAAGTTTAATGAAGTAGAGCAGGGTATACACTTTATATGTTTTTACATATGCAGTAATGTTTTTGCTACACAGTAATATGTTGCTGACCAAAACATGCTCATGACTGTGTAGCAACATATTACTGCTTATGTAAAAACAAATAAAGCGGATATATATATAGGGTTGTTCCAAAGGTAAAGTTTCCTATTTTTTAACTCAAAAAGTAAAGTGTTGAAAAGCTACGAAGACAGTAGCGGTACCATTAAAACGAGCGGCCTTTTGTGCTCCAGAATTTATTTTTCTACATAGTCACCATTCTCAATGCACTTTTGCCAGCCTCATTTGATGTCTCAGTTGTAAATTTCTGAAGCGCGCTTTCTCACTCACATCTCTGTTGCCACTCTGAAATCGACGAACCCATCTCCTAACTGTTTTGACATCAGGCCACTGGGACAAGTATCAGCTCCATGAACATTCAGTAGGCACTGGTGAATGTTGATCGGTTCGATTTTTTCTGCTTAGAGGAATTCAATGATGCATCTCTGCTTCTGATGCATGTCCATGACAGAAGTTGCTTTCTTAGAGTCTCAAACTTTCAATATCTGGAGCAGAAAGATGAAACTTTCAGGTTACGAATGCATAAGTTCATTCATCATATTATTACAATTGTAATTGGCAATCCCTTCTGATCCATTCAGCCGAAAAAAAAAATAGGAGGCATCACTTTTTAAAGGTGCTTTGTGTATATATATATATATATATATATATATATATATATATATATATATATAGAGAGAGAGAGAGAGAGAGAGAGAGAGAGAGAGAGAGAGAGAAAGAGTCTTGGAAGTTTCTTTAAGACCTTTAAAACTATTAAAAAATTGTCCTTCACTGGAAAATTATGTTATCAGTAAGTCAATCAATTTCCTGCATCGTTGAATAGTTTTATTACATGAACAAACAATAGTACCAATGTTCTTAAAGGGATTATCAGTTGTTTATCATGTTTTGGGGATTTAAAAACAAAACAGTATGTTAATCATGGCTCCCCAGCAATGTTGATCAAACACCACATCCCTCAAATAAAGACTTATTTTCAAAAAAATATATAAACGATGAGCGAACTCTTCTCAACCTCACTCACTCATTCTTTGCTCTTTTCACTTTCTCTTGTCAACGTCTTCGTTGCTACTTCCTTGCAAGCATGACGAACCCCACCTATTCGCACATATGCACGCATGCATAGAGAGAATAATGCGGACATTCAGCTGCGCACACGAACATGTACTTTCCACCTCTCTTTTCTCTTACGAACGTCTTTGTTGCTACCTGCTCTCACCAGCATGACAATACACACGTATTCGCATGCACGCACGCACGCACACACAGAGAACAATGCAGATATTCAACCGCACACAAAGACATTTACTTTCCTTTTTTTTTTTTTTTTTTACATGGGGGTCACCACTTATCAAGGCCCCAAGGCCACTCAGAGATAAGGGTTATTGCGTGTACAGTAATCAGTGAGATAGTATTGTAGTAATCATTAGTATTGGGGGTTTTGATAGTTTGTCTTACTTAAGGGGGCTGTTTGTCAGGAGTTTGTTTATGTTGGACTTGAAGACGTCCAAGTTGTAGTCAGGTGGGAAACAGGCAAGCGGCAGAGAGTTCCACTGGCGTGCAGTTCTAAGAAAGAAGTTTTGCTCATGGAACCTACGTTTGGATTTAGGCACAGATAAAGAGTGGGGAAAATTATTGACAGTAGTTTCAGCCAGACGGGTGTTTCTCGAGAAAGATTGGCGAGGGGGGACGCTTTCTTTCTCATATCACACAAAAAATGTAAGCCTGTTTTCTCACTAAGAAAACAAAGGACATTCTCTGCTTATTTTTTTTTCTGTCAATCCAACGAACCGTCTAAATAACTTTCACATAGATGAGAAACTGTCTTGCAAGACACACTTTGTGACACTGAAAAATTGATTCGTTTTTACTTGTTATTTTTGTGTAAATAAACAAATTTTATTTCACACATTGATCTTTTTTAATATTTATTTGTGGTGGAAAAGGATTATAATCAGACCTGAGTACCACTACACGCTAGGATCCACCATGCATTTTTCGTTTAGCTGCTTGACTGTGTTCATATCAGTAAAAAATAAATGCATGCTATTGTTTTATTTGATTGATGTCGGTATTTATTGAAATAATTTCATAATAAAAAGATAAATTGATTTAATTCGTGTATGAAAGCTGCTTTTATAAAATGTAGGACCTGCTCTGAACAGTAGCAGTAACTAATGTCGTCATACACCCTTGTATGTTCACTTTTGCTGAATCTAGTTCGTTGCACAGAAGCAATTCAAACTAGAAAGATATCAGTGAAACAAATGCCAACAAAAGTCATCTGATTTCATACGAAATGAATAAATGATCCTTTGCAGCAGCAGCAGCAGCAGCAGCAGCAGCAGGAACAATCACTCCCACCACCACCACTATAACCATAATTCTTTCCATGACCCACTTGCTATCTCAAAGATACTTCACACCAAATTTGGTACAACTGTGTTGAGTATTTTTGGATGCCCCACAGAAAGATAAATAACAATATATAAATTCCACAAATATACTGGTTGGTTCATAATTTACATACCTCCTCCTTAGTTCTTGGTTTGGTGAAAAACGAGAGCGTCACCATTACAAATGCCGAAAGTGCCGTTTCCATTGCCGCAATATACAGGAAATGAATTTTTAAAAATGCCGGCCGATCATCCTCTGCATCACATTCAGGTGTCTTGTAGGCAAATAACATTACAAGTCGTGCCAAACCCAGCATTTGCCCAGCTAGCATTCCCCAAAAGGCGGCCTGAAAAATAATTAAATAATGTATACAAAAATTGGAATGCACTCTGATGAACATAGGACGTGCTCCCTCGACGTATATACTCCCGACTAACTCGACAAGCAGCAAAATCCCACCTCTTCACTGTTGAGATCCATAGATACCGGAAAGCCTTATACTCTAATAGTTTCTTCCTCCGAACTGCTAAACTTTGGAATTCCTTCCTAGTTTCTTGCTTCCAGGACTTTACTAATCTGCAGAAGTTTAAATGCAATGTGAACAGACATCTCGCTGCTCAACTTCCCACTGTTAGACATGATTTCAAATAGTAACCAAGTAGCAATGTATTTTGTTTGGGGTGGAAAAGAGTAAAAATAAATAAATAAATAATAATAATAATAATAATAATAAAAATGATTTTTTTCTGAGTAATGTTTCACTTTAATCTTAAGGCAAGGTATATTGTAATTAAAAAAAAAAAAGAAACAAAAACAATTGTGATTAACTTGATAATTTTTTTTTTTTTTTTTTTACATCGAAGTCACCACTTATCAAGGCCCGGGAGCCACTTGGGATAAGGGTTATTGCGTGTACAGTAATCAATGGGGATAGTATCATAGTAATCGTTAGTATTGGAGATTTGATAAAGTGTCTTACTTAAGGGGGCGGTTCATCAGGAATTTGTTTATGTTGGACTTGAAGACATCTAAGTTGTCGTCAGGTGGGAAACAGGCAGACGGAAGAGAGTTCTACTAGCGTGTACTTCTAAGAAAGAAGCTTTGTTCATGGAATCTACGTTTTGGTTTCGGCACAATTAAAAAATGGGGGAAATTTTTGACAGTGGTTTCAGCTAGATGGGTGTTTATCGTGAAAGATCGGCAGGAGAGGGGTGGATTGGAGCTCAGACGAGCACTTGCCATGGAATCAGAAAGTCTTGTCTCTGTCTTGAAACAGGGATTGTCAGCATATCAAAATGTAGTCTTCCTATTCGCTCTCTAGATACTGACACTTGGTTATATTTTTTCCACCTTAACCACTCACGTTATTTCAAAAACAGTTTTATTCTTAGTTTTTTTTTTTTTTTTTTTTCTTTTTACATTATATATACATACATTTGAATTTATTGCTTTTCAACCAAACCCAACCATTAGGCAGTCGTGTGGAAGTAGCAAACAAAAGAGTCTTCATTGCCATGCGTATTTCATTTGCGCTTGTAAGGGATATAGAAGCTGCGCAAAACTGTTCTGTTCAAGGAATTAATTTTATCTTTCCTGAGACAAGTATTCTTCTAATATATTAGTGGCCTAGCAAGGCTTAAAGGGAGATAACCGAAGCAGCAAAACTGAAACTGGCCAGCAGGACACTATATATACAAATGTAGGCAATTTTGCATATTTTATTAATTTGAAAATATAGGTTTTTTCCTTCCAATTGTCATAAAATTTTAACCACAGTATTATAATCTCCAAAAAAACCTGCAAATTTTCATGTAGTTTCGTCTCATAGAACCAAAGATATGAGCATTTCAATATTCAATTTGGCTACAACTCTATATATATATATATATATATATATATATATATATATATATATATATATATATATATATATATATATATATATATATATATATATTAAACAGATAAAACGGTAATAAAAAAATAAAACACATATTTGCTCTGCAATAGTATTGAGCATTCTCTTCAGGTTTTTACTAATTACCAGTTTTACCAACTATATATATATATATATATATATATATATATATATATATATATATATATATATATATATATATATATATATATATATACACCACCTTTTTTTGGCAATTTGTAAGTTCCACATATTGATTTGTAATTAGTAAGTTCCACATTTGTAAGCTCCACTATTGATCAGAATTTAACAAATGAAGCCTCGTTGGAAAGTAATGACCTGAATTGTGTAGTGGGCTATGTGACCTTTGCCCTTAAGGTCGCACATTAAAGTGATTCATCATCCAGAGTCTATTTTTGACACTTTTTTGCAGTCCTAAAATGTTTTAATCATAGTCAGTTGTTTTCCTAGTTTTGCATTTGAATTACAAAATATCTGATATTTTCCCGAAACCTCTGGCTTTGATGGAGGGGAAACTAAAACTTGCTGCTATGGTTTCAAATAATCTGAAATAACAGCAAGGGGAGATTTGACTCCAAAAATTTCTCATATGTTATATCTCCTCTCTTTGGGTTTCATGCATAAAGTAAATTTCATAGTGTATAAGGATTATTTGATACTGGAGATATTTATAATCATACCCTATTTTCAAAAGAATATTATATTTAAATATTAAAAATAAGAAGAGAAACATTACTCAATTAGGGGATTGGGTTAGGAAACTATGTAAGAATAAAATAGAATTTGAATTAAAATGGTCAATAGTAGATAAAGCTACAAAATATAAACCTAGTAAATCAAAAAGATGTAATCTATGCTTACTTGAGTTATACCACATAGTGAATTCAAAAAAGGCAATTTTAAATAAAAACTTTGATGTCATACAAAGCTGTTTACATAGAAATAAATTCCTATTATCACGCCTGATTAAAAAAAACATGTATATAAGAAAATAATAATTAAGGAATATGTTGTGAGTGAAATGCAAGTCTGGTAAGAGAATTTTGAATTTAATACGAGGAATTAAGGATGGTTTAATAAATAAAGTAGTAGGTTGTTAACTTAACATAGAAAATAAACTAACTAAAACCTAAATAAAGGAAATAGAATTAAATTTAAATTTGATAATTGTTATTGGTAATACACTGAGAAATTTCAATAGCACAAAAAAGAAATCAAATATTAAGTAATTGCAAAAATTGAGGTGAACAGATTATGATGGATTAAAATATACTAAATCAGAATATGAGTTTGAAATAAACTGAGAAATTTAACCTAGCTTGCTATAAAGAGAATAATGTGAGAACTAAAACTCTAAAACTAACCATAAGAGATGAATAAAGACAAAAATCAAAATAGTGAATTAAAAATATAAAGAAATTTCGATAAAATTATGAATCCATAAATGTGGGTAAAATCAAGTTATGTCCCTTACATAGATAAGACTGAAAATGATAGATTTAATATTTAAATTAGTTGCATAACCAGTATGATATGAAGATAAATATATTTTAATTTATAGTTTTTCTTAAAAAAAATAGATAAAAGGGAAAAGGAAAAATAAATACAAATACAAATGTAAATAAAAATTTGTACAAAACTAAGGCAAATTGAGAAATGACTAGCTGGACATATAAATAGAGACTAAAATCTGAAAGGTGTAGTTTAGGAGTTGAGGAGTAAATCAATCAATAAATAAATCAAAGAGAAAAAAATAATTATAAAAACAGAAAAATATTAAAAGACTAGCTGTGTCCTGTCATGCGTTGCTGTGGCTCAATTTAGTGTAATGGAAAAATCTAATAAAAAGAGAAAATGCATGTTTCTTATATTCTTAGTACAGCAATCCACTCCAAAAAGTGAAAAAAAAAGAAAAGGTGAAAATGAAAAAAAAATGGTACTCTTGCAGAATTTGATCCGGATCCTCAGGGGTTTCTGTCAATCATGGCTTGGGTTCGACCAACAATCAGTGGATTAAGCCAAACGTTGCTAAAATGTTGAAACGAGTAATCGACATTTTTTTTCTTTTTTTTCTGTATTCAAAAATGTGAGTTTTTAATTAATATTTGGGGGGGGGGGGGGATTGCTATACACAGATTCCAAAAAGTAGTCTAAAAACAAATAAATGAAAGCAAAGGTAAGTTAAGTTACGTTTCTACCTAACTGGATAATATTTTTAGCGTTTTTATTTAATGCAAAATGTTTAATCGGCTCGAAAAACACACAGTGTTTATCGATGTATTTGAAAAAGACAAATGGTCGCGGACTCTGTTAACTACGCTAAGTTTGGGAAAATAAGTTAAAAACTAAAAAACTATACAAAACAGTGTCAGAAACCAACAGAATATATGTTACCGTGACATAGGCTGACATATTTGGTAGGTTTCTGACAGCATTTTGTATAGTTTCTTTTTTTTAATAATAGATTGTTACTTGAAAGCACAGAATAGTTACAAAACACCCTCCCCTCTCCGTGATAACAGTGGCTGAAAAAAATTTTAAAAATGGTATTATTTCAGCACGTTACCAAAATGCATATGCAACATAAATTTTCTTTGAAAAAAACCTGTACTTTCACCTAACAATTTATAGTTTTAATAATAAAAAAGTTCATATTTTCTTATTTAGAACGTGTACTGCCAATTTTGTTAAAAAATGATTTTTACAACAAAGATGGTTTTGTTAAGGTACCTTCTGGCGAGCATTTTTTTTTTTTTTGCCTGATATAACAAACAAAAATTTTTTAAATTTAAAAATTGGGGAGATAAATAAATGAATTTAAATTTTAAAAATAGGGGATGTTTTTTTTACTTATCGATTAAACAGAAAATGAAATCTTGTAATTCGATTCGTCAAATCGTGGTGTATAAATTGAAACAGAAGTTCAGTTCTACCGGAAATAAAACCGAGAAGAGACATACGAAAAATATTTTTATTTTATTTAATTTTATAATTGTGCAATTTTAATTTATTTTAATAACATAAAAATATTCCTCGACTCTAAGGATAGACTGTTTGAAAATTTCAATTAAATTGGTAATGTAGAAATATCGTTTTATGAATAACTAACGAACCAAGGATGAGATTTTTATATATAGAGATATATGACGAATATATTTTGGTGTCTGAAGAGTAGCTATTTTTGAAATACTTTTAAATAATATAATGGTTAAATTTGTCCAAATGGTTACGAAACAATTGTAACATGTAAGGAAATACACCATATGATGTTCTTATTTTATATTTTGTTGTCTTGATTTTTCCAAATATATATATATATATATATATATATATATATATATATATATATATATATATATATATATATATGCCTTATTTGGGGTGAACAAAAACAAATAGACAGGAGTTAAGAAATACATTTTAAATCACTTAATTTCAGGTAGACATCGTTATTACACTTTAAAACTAAACTTGAAAACATTTAAACTAATATTGATGTTTTTAAGGCAGAATTATCTGAGTCTTCTTCCTAGCATGATATCTGAGTTATCTCCCCTAAATTATTCTTGCTGGCATTAGAGAAATGCGGTTTCCTGTTTAAAAGTAAAAAATATCATTCTACCTACGGGGAAAATTTAATTCATCAATTTTTTAGTCTCCTTTCTGGACTGTCCTTCAAGGCATATGGACGTTTTATCTTGCTTCTCATCAAAGCATGCCTTCTTAAACTGTAGCAAACGTTGTTTCTAGGTCACGTTTTCTGGTGTTAATTTCCCGTGATGCTAGGACACCACATCCGATAAAATGTATGTTATAAGTACTGGTGGTGGTTCGATTAATGGAAATAAATCGAGAATAAGAAATATCAGAACATTTTGAGGTTTCAGAATTATTTTAACTTTATTCCCAATTCCAAAAACAATTCTTTTAATATTTTTTCTTTGTTTAAAACGTAATTTTCGTTTGTTTGAACTAACACTGAAATTATGAATATTTATTGATTTTAAACTATCAGAAAAAAAAAATATATTCTGTAAATGTATTTATTCTGTCAAGGCAGAGGTTATGTTTTCAATCAAGTTTGTGCGCAGCCTAGCATTCACATCACTTGATTGATTGTCACTTGGTTAAAATATCGATTATGTTATAAGTTTTTTTACCAAGGAGTCACTACTTATCAAGGTCTGACAGCCATTCGAGGATAAGAGTTAATGAATGTATGATGGTCATTGGGATGACAACATAGTGTTCGTTAGTGATAGTACTTGAGTATAATCTGATTATTTAAGGAGACAGCTCAACAAGAACTAATTTACATTGGACTTGAAGACGGTCATATTTTGTTTATCTTGAAAGCAGACCAGCAGACCAGAGTTCCACAAGTGTGCAGTTCTAGAAAAGAAACTTTGTTCATGGAATCTGCATTTAGATTTAGGCACAGACGGAGAGTGGGGGAAATTGTTGATAGTGATTGTAGTTAGTCTATTGTTTATTTTGTAAAAGTTTGGCAAGTGGAGACCATAGATTGAAGCTCAAAAAAATAATAGAGCAGAACCAGGCTCGCAATGTATCTTCTGTGGGAAAGAAGTTCCAGGGAAGAAAAAGGGCATCACCTACCAGATTTCCAAGCCAATTTTGAACTCTGTCAAGGCAGAATAGGTCGTGCCAAGCAACTCTTGCCCAGATGTGGCAACAGTACTCTATCCTAAGACATACTTGACTCTTATACAGGTCGAGGATTGCTTTGGCAATGAGATACCTACTTGAGTAGTAGAATAATCCAACTATTTCTTCGGCGATCTTGGCTATGTATGTATGTGTTCCATTTCAGATCAGGAGTGAAGGTCAGTTCCAGAAGCTCGTCTAAACACGGTCCTTCCCAACTTGTTTAACGTTGGGATATCTAGGTCATATCATGGCTACAGCTAGAATCTTTAATGAAGTGTAAGCAATGAAAATGCTGACTGATCGTAAAATTCACTTCCAATAAAAAACTCCAAATGTTACATCTCTCGACCTGTTATAGGGATGGCTATGACATTATTTTCAAACAATTTATCTTTACTTAAAAATACGTTTCGGTTTATAAGAAAAAAAACATTAAAAACATTAAATCATAATGGGTTGAATTGTACAAGCGAAAAGTTAAAAAAAGAACGGGGGAAAAAAACGTTGCTATGTTGGAAATTTGACATTGCGATATAAACTGATATGTCATGTATAACGCTAAGCAAGCGTTCAACAACCTGTTCTAGTTAGTGTCAGTTTATAAATATGAGCTATCTGCTCATATGTAAATTATACTTAATTTGCATATCACTACATCTCACTATGATGGAGGGGCTTTATGCCGCGAGTACTTCTTGTACTTCTTCTCGTGCCCTCCTGAACATCTTTCTTTATCTCTCTCCTTTTCCTTGGAGGTCTGGATCTATCACGTCTTTCCCTATAATCGCAGTGTTCCTCCTGCATATTCTGATTTTCCTCTTCTGCCTTGCCCCATTCTACTTCTTCCTCTTCTAACTCGTCCCTCTCTACTTCTTCCTCCGCAGTCTTATTCTGCAGTAACTCTTCTGTTACGTCAATAATGGGCAGCTCTGAAGGTATTTCCTCATCCGATTGTTCTCCTTGGGATCTTATTTGGTCAGCATGAGCTAGAACACTGTTCATATTTTCTTTATTTAATATTGCAGTATTATGTCTTTTCTGCATAATAATTTCTGCTGTCTCGGTTTCCATATTCCTATTTCTTTTGTACCACATATTTTGATTTGTGACATATGGCACAGTTAAAGGGGATCTTAATTGTTTGCTCATTAAGGCAGATGGACTTTCTAGTCTACCTGCATGTGGAATTGTTCTATAACTTAGTAATAATCTTGGTAAGAAAGCATCGATTTTCTCTTTCAGTTGTACGCATGCTTTTATGCTCTTCTTTACCGTCTGCACAATCCTTTCTGCTATCCCATTATTTTGAGAGTGGTAGGGAGGGGTTTTGTAAGGTCTGCATCCGATTATTATTAACCATTCATGCAAATCAGCATCCGCAAATTCTGGCACATTATCTGTCACCAATGTTCTCGGTATCCCATTTCTTGAAAATATTACGCTTAATATTTGTTTTACGGTGGTACTTTATTTATCAGGTACTCTAACCACTTCAGGCCAACCTGAATATGTGTCTACTAATGTTAATAATAGTCCTATCCCATTGATATAGGCATGATCCATGTGTACTCTGCTCCACGGTTCTGCTTCTCGGGGCCACACATGTATTTTCTTTTGCTTGAAATTCCTGAGTTCTATGCATTTTTTGCATCTTTTTACGTAGTCCTCTACGTCTCTTGAGTACCCCAGCCACCATGTTTCCAATTTTAGTCTTCTTTGCGTAGCTGCAACTCCACAATGTACGTCATCATGTCCACTTTTTATAACCTGTCTCCTTTGTGTTTCTGGGGGAACTACCAAGTCTCCATTACATCTTACCCCGTTTTCTATAGTCAATTTATGTCTTATTTCTTTGAATGGTCTTTCAGCCATTGAACAATTTCCCCAACGATTCTCTTTTATCCTCAACACTATTCTGTTTAACACTGGGTCATTTGTAGTTTCAGTAGCCATTTTATCTACAGATATTACATCGGTTTCTACAAGGTGCAGGAATGTGTCTTCAAATTCCTCATGCGGTATCGTATTCCCTTTAACATAATTAATGTCAAAGTCGAATGCCATCAGTCTGATCGCCCAACGTAATATTTTGGACGTTGTACCTTTTAGTAGTTCTTTTCTTGGGTTGAAAATAAATTCCAGTGGTCTGTGATCACTTTTCAACAAGAATTTTTTTCCCATCAAGAACTGTCTTGCTCTGTCCGTTGTCCACACTATAGCTAGTGCCCCCCTTCCTATATTAGAATAATTGTGTTCAGTCATTGTTAATCTCCTCAATAAGTACATTACTGGATGACCATCTTGTGACAAAATACCGGATACGGAATGCTCACTAGCGTCAGTAGTTAGAGTTATGTCCTTCTTAGGGTAAAAAATTTGTACTATTGGCTTTTTCGCCAGAATCTGTTTTAAGTTTTCAAAGGCTTTCTGTTGGTGTTCTAACCAAATGAATTCCGCATTTTTTTTTCTTAACTTCGCAAATGGTTCTGTCAACTCATTATATTTTGGTACATATTTTCTATAAAAATTTACCAAACCCAAGAAAGACTCCAACTCTTTTTTATATTTTGGTGTAACCACTTTTAGAATTTTCTCTATTAGCGCTTCATCTGGAGAAATCCCTTCCTTTGAAATTTAGTAACCCAAAAATGATATTTCATTACTGTTGGTTACACACGTTTTTGTATTTACTGTCATGCCAGCGTCTCTTAGCCGGTTCTCTTAGTATATTTTCAGTTTATTTTTTTTTCTTTAAATCATCTTCATTTAAATCTCCAACACATATATCGTCTTGATAACGGATGGTATTTTCAACATTTCCTATTACTTTTTCAATAGCTTTTTGAAAAATTGCTCTTGCCGTTTTTATGCAATACGGTATCCTTTTCCACCTTAGCAAGCCTATAGGTGTGTTTATTGTCGTCACTTCTTTAAAATTTTCATTTATGGGAATTTGGTGGTAAGCTAATTTTAGGTCTATCTTCGAAAATACTTTCATTCCGGCAAGTTTATGTAAAGCTACTTCCACATTCAGAATAGGGTATGAGTCGGCGCAAACTTTATGGTTCACCCTATTTTATAATCTCCACAAATTCTCAAGTCACTGTCTTTTTTTTTTAATACCACAATGGGTGATGCCCATTTACTTTCTTCCTTTATTAACTTTCGCAACTTAGCTATTACTAAAATAATGAATGCACTGGTAATTTTCTCGCTTCGCAGGAGGGGGGAACATTTCCTTTTAATTTCAGGCTAGCTTCATAATTTTTTAATTTTCCTGTTTTTTACATTTTTATCTCATTAATAAACTTTCTTGAATTTATTTTTAATACATCATTCTCCAATAGCCCATGCGTTTTTCGGCAATTTCTTACTTCATATTTTTTTTAGTTCTAGTGAACCTTCAAAGTAATCCATAACTGCTATAATCGAGCCATCAAACTGACATAATTTTACGTTGCTTTTTTTTTAAACGGTTTTCTCATTTTTTTCCCATAAATTTCTGGGTATTATGGTTACTTCACTGTCAGTATCTATCTCCATTTCAACAACACAATTGTTGATTTTCATTTTTATTTTTGTATCTCCGTTCCTTGACCCCGTATTTTGTATATTATCTTTCTTTACATTAAAAATTTGTCTATTTTCATCCTCTATTCTTTCCACATTTTTTCATACTTCTTTGAAGTGATTCTTTTTTAAACACTTTGAACATGTTTTTCCAAACGCTGGGCATTTTTATTTTTTAAACACTTTGAACATGTTTTTCCAAACGCTGGGCATTTTTCTTTTTTCCTTTCATGGATTTTTCTACAGTACGTACATTTTTTTCTTTTCGTTTCTACCATATACGTGTCAGCCATTATTTCTTCATAGGAGTTTTTTTTTATTATTATTATTTTGGTTTTGGTATGTATTAACTCCTGCTGTTGTATAAATTCTAGATACATATTCAAGGGCATGTTTGTAAGTTATAACTGTTCAATTAGCTTATATCTATGTGCCGAATTATGCATACCTGCAATCAATCTTAGTTGAATTAAGTCTTCTTCTGATGTCTGTTCTTCTGTTCCTAGTTTTTCAAAGTCACAGTATTTACTCGCACTTCTTAACCGGTGTAAATATTTTACTATCGGTTCATCCACTTCCTACTTCATTGCCATAAACTTGATCCTTTCTGCAATCTCCAGTCTTTCTTTGGCCTCATGTTTCCCTTGATAACCTGACTTATTTCTTCGAAAGTCATTTCTTCTAGTTCTCGATTGTAGCAACCTTCATAATTGCTTCACAACCAACGTTAGCCATGAACAAGTCGGTGATTTCATTCTCTCCTCCTTGTTTTTTGTTGTCTTTTAACTTTTTGCTTCTCGCATTAGCAGCAAAGCAACGAATCCAAGTATCTACGTATGCCGGGTCTTCAAAGACCAGAGAATATCCTATCGTCGACGCCATTGATATGTCGTGTATAACGCTAAGCAAGCGTTCAACAACCACCTGTTCTAGTTGGTGTCGGTTTATAAATAATGAGCTATCTGCTCATATGTAAATTATACTTAATTTGCGTATCACTACATAAACAAAACGAAAAAGACGCTAAGAAAGATAACTCTTTTCATAATACGACACAATGCAAATAAATACCTAAGTAATAAAAAGTAAATAAAAATATTTTTTTTATATTTTTCCTTTTTTTTTTAATGTTAGGAAGTAGGGGTATCCTTTCTCTTGTAACATTTTATGCAATCAACAAATCGAGTTGAAATTTTAAAGTTTTAGCAAAAACAGCTGCCATTGACTCACCGGTTCTGTTGTTCTTTGCCAAAAGAATCCCATCAAGAAAACAAGTGCCCACGGTGGTCCTACAGCCGACATGAGAGCCTGCCAGTATTGCCAGAGTTCACTAGCTTGGCCAGATTGCATTATAGGAATCCAGATTATTGTACATACGGCCAAAACCACAATGATTACTCTACAAAGAACAAAATAGAATCAACAAAGCTGAGCTTACACTGTAATAATATGATGCAGACAAGGGGTGACATAGATTAGAAACACAAATGAATTCGTCTCAACTAAAGGTCACATAAGACAAAAACGTGTTTCTATATTAAACGAATGAAATTCGAAATACTGAATTCCAAGTAAAACAAATGGTACCTACGCAATTGTCATGTCGCAAATAGTAAAATATTCATAAATTATGGAAAACGATAAAGTAGAAAAATAGTTATTAATGAAAAATAGTTTTTTTATAAAGTTTAGATGGGGGAACAAAATTTCTTCAACATTATAAATAACAGAGTAACAGAGTGCATATGAGCGTGTGTGAAAATATCAGCAGGGGCTGAAGGATAGATGGTTCACAAAGATATTAGCAGCAGCAGCCATTTGAGCACTATGCAAATTGGTAAATGAGTGCAGACTTGCATGACGAGGAAAAGAAAAATAGGACCCCATTTGACGAGGGAGAGTAAAAAATTAAATTGTTCCAATGTGAGATGAACGTGTGGCCCTGTGGTGGTGACGAACGACTTTTAAGCTGATATCGAAACTGCAGGATTTTGTTAATCTCATGACAGACGAAAGGAACAGTTAGAAAAAACAAGAAGCATGCAAGTAATGGTAATAAATGGCTTTTGCTAAAAAATCCAAGTTGGATTTATTTTTGTTTGTTTGTTTGTTCCTTTTTGACAGTACCAGACGGTGTGGTGTCCGAGAGAGGTTGGAACTAATGAATACGGTTCAAACATAACAGCCACGTTACATATATTTATTTTGGAAGCCGCGACCAAGCCTTTTACTAAAAGAAAGGGTCAGTATGAAGCAAAAAAGAAAGAAAAATAAACGTCTTTATGGAAAAATGCAGTTGCAATAGATTGACATGAAAACAAACTAGGCCGAGAATGGAAAACTTTTTAAAAAAGGGGGGGGATATTTCACCTTCTTATCTACTCACTTTCAGATTTTCTCCCGTCCTGTCAGTCTTATTTTCTTGTTTTGTAGGGATCGTTGTTTACCGTCAATGTTGTTTTAGTGTAAAAGACGAAAGTTCTTTTCTTACCAGTCGGTTATGCATTATTATTAGGGATATTTTTTTATACTCATTTTAACATAGCCAATAGCTAGTTTTGTTTTAGAAAGTAAGTTAGAATAAACCATTTTGACTTGAATATATTTGTATAAGTTTGTGTATAGCGCCAGTTCACTGGAAGAAAGGAAAGCTGGAGGTGAGCAGTGATTGGCAACAGTTGGGAACGGACATTACACACTACGGTGCTTACCATTTCCTAACTATCACTGATTGTGGGCCGTCGCAGTTTTCAGTGTGGAGGCAATTAGCACGGCAGGACTCAGCAACTATAATTCGTTAGCTGGAAGTGGTCTTTTTTGAACGTGGCCCACCTCGTGAACTACTGATAGACAATGACACAGCTTTCCGCAGAAAAGAATTCAAGACGTTTGCAGATGAATGGGGCATGAACTTGAGATTTCGCTGTGCATATGCCCCAGCCAGGAATGGCACAGCAGAGCAATGCCATCGCACTGTGAAACAGATCACGACTAGAATGCATTGTTCAATACCAGAGGTGGTCTACTGGTACAATGTGACTCCAAAAAAAAAGCCGAGTCATCTTTGAACTCACCAGCCAATGCCATATACTGGTACGAGGCCCGGTGAAAGGAATCAATGTTATACGACCAGTAGCAGGTCCGGAGCATAGTTCATACCGAGTTGGAGGCTACATGTGGGTGAAGGCTCCACAGAATCAGTTTACCACAGCGTTTGGCCAGGGTCGGGTTACTGAAATAATCAGTCCACAATCCATCTTGGTGGATGGGATGCCCGACACGTGAAGGACCTATGCCCCCAATACCATGTACTCTTGTCAGAAAATTCAAAAAGCACAACATCCTTGGAGAGCATGTCGGAAAGTATGATATCCAATGACAAAACAGACTCAGCAGATGGTCATGAAGCAGGAATAGAACGCATGTGCTTCTGAGGAAGCCCATGGTTCTGAAGAGGCCCCACAATTGCGAAGAAGCACCCCACAAAGACGACCACCGACGGGATGTAGCCTATGTGATCAGATCACGGGGGGGGGGGGGTAACAGAACCTAACAACACTGAGGTTACAAAATGATCTGCACGAGAACCACCGCCATTTGAACCTGGAATCCATCGAGTACAAGAAAAGAGAAGGGAAGAACGATATGCAAATCGTGGTACTGACGCAATTAAAAGGCTGTATATAAGGATGGAGTTTTTTGCAAGAGGGTCGAAATGTAATCGAGATTTTGTGATGACGAGTTGAGAAATCAAGAGAAGATTGTTTTACACAATTGGAGTTATTTTATTTATTTATTTATTTTTGTACGCGTTAGCATGAACGGCGTTTTTTTTTTAAACATTAATTTCAACACTTCAATAGGCGACCCTAAGTGTGACCGTACCAATGTCAGGTGAAAACCTAACCTCAATGTGAAAAATGTTCTGCTTACCAAAACGGACTTCGTGTTTTAGTTTAAAATAAATCTCTAAAGTATATTAAAAAAATAAAAAAGTAAAAAAACGTGTTCGAAAGTTGCACATATTTATGCCAATTTGCTTATTTATTTTAAACTAAAACAGGGAGTCCGGTTTGGTAATCGGAATATTTTCATATCCAGGTTAGGTTTTCACCTGATATCAACACGGTCACACTTAGGGTCGCCTATGCTTCTGAATTGGCAAAAAATATTTAAATATTAATGTCTCCTATTAAATTATTTCAAATCTCTAAAAGTATATAATGTTGAGCTACAACTTAGCACTTTTATAAGATTTTCTATGATTAAAATTTTTTTTTTAATTTTCTTACCAGTTTGTTCAAGCTGAGGTTGGCGTATCCTACTGGATGCCAAACATTCAACCACTAACTCAAATATTCCAACCAAAAGACATATTTAAGATTTTGATCGTTCCATTAAGTGCAATTGCTTGAATCTCTCTTGCACTTGGTTCACCGGGTATATTTGTCAGGTAGTTTTTGAAATTTTATAATTTAAATTCTATTGATGTCAACTTAGAACAGTGAATAGTTTAGTTATAAATGCGTATGCTACATGCAAAATAAACGAGAAAAAAGAGCAACTTTTAATACAGCTTATTGTGCTGTGTTATTTCTTTAGGAGGAACAACTTTGCAGCACAGCAAAATGAAAGTATGGATCCGGTTATGCGCTAAATGAGATTTATAATTGAATTGAAATTTCATCCCATTGTGTAAATGTGGGAGATGCCTGAGATAGGCGCACCTTGTTGAGATCGTCCACATAAAGAGAAATTACTCGATGACAATATCTTCAAGATAGTAGACGCTTAACACGTCTCTTTCTCTGTCCATCTCTAATGTGATCATTCGTCTGCGCACACAGTCTTTTCATAATCTTTTTTCCTTTGCCATGACGTCATCTGGCACTCACAGGGCTCGCTCATTTGCATACAGCTGTCATACACGCATTTGAACTCTGTTACATGAGGATTGGAGAGTAAGCTTGAAAAATATCAGAAAAACATTTGACTATTGGACAAGGAAAAGTTGACATCAAATGAATAGAAGAAAAAGAAGAAGAAGAAGAAGAAGAAGAAGAAGAAGAAGAAATATCAAAATTTTAAATATCAATTAGAGAATCCAATGTTGCCCTAAAGCAATTTTAGCACTATGTGGACTGATTCTCTGAGCTCCACAGATTATTCGGACAGTGAAACATCATATAACAGCTTGAGTTTTGCTGGGTAAGTGACAAATAGTAGAAGTTTGTTCATTCTCTCCTTTTTTTATTTTTTTGTTTCGTTGTTGTCGTCATTTATTTTAAGACCAGTGACTGTAAAAGCAAATAAAGGTTTGTTTGGAAATTAGCAATGTTTTCAGAGGTTTTCTTTGTCTTATCCACTATTCTATATATATGGGTTGTGGATATTATATACATATACAATATCCCAATAAAGGCCATTGGAGCACCTCTCTTCCATGGTTTGAAAAAAAAAAAGAAAGAAAATCTTATCTGTTTATCTACTACATGTCACTAGCAACTTCCTGTCTGTTGCAATATTCTGAAATGTAGCTTTAATCCTAATCTTTTCACCTTCAAATCCATGAAGTGATGATAGCCGCCATTCTTTTGTGTGTGCTGTGACGCACTTTCTCAGATTTCTTATGCAATCGCTAGAGCCGTGCTGCTCTGGATGTCAATTGTAAATCAGGTATAACAATGAAGGTGACTTCATGCAGACCTGACAACCCTGTGACATGGTCTATGTGAGCTCTGTGTAAAAGTCTGATTTGTTTAACATCATCATCATCAACAACAACAATAACAACAACGACAACAATAGTAACAACAACAGCAACAGTAACAACAAAGACAACAACAACAACAGCAACAACAACAACAACAACAACAACAGCAACAGTAACAACAATAACAGCAGCAACAACAGCAACAGCAACAACAGCAACAGTAACAACAACAGTAACAACAGCAACAACAGCAACAGTAACAACAACGACAATAGCAACGGCAACAACAACAACAACAACAGCAACAACAACAACAGTAACAACAGCAACAACAACAACAACAGCAATAGTAACAACAACGACAAAAGCAACGACAATATCAACAACGACAACAGCAACAAAATCAACAACCGCAACAACAACAACAGCAACAGTAACAACAACAACAGCAACAGTAACAACAACAACAACAACAACGACAACAGCAACAACAACAACCAGTAGCAGGAGCAGCAGGAAGATGATGGTGCCTCAGTGGTTAACGATACGGACTGACAACCTGAGTGTGCGAAGTTCGAACCTAATTTGTTCCACAAAAAAACTTTCACTTAGGAACGTTAGCAAATTTCACGTGATCCTTTCTGTAATTTCTTGATATCTTTCTAGTTTGGTTCGCACAACTAAAGAGCTACTTTAAAGAATAGAAACTGATGAATACTTTCTACTGTACTGAAAACAAATTCAAAAGTGCACAAAAGAACCAAACATTGTTTGGATATTTTGAAACACTTACCGTCCAACTATAAGCAGTTCCAAACTGGAAGCGTTCGTCCTGAATCTTGTCCAAAGATCCATAGTGAAAAGACTACTGGCACTATTAAAAACAGACGTCAGCGTACTCATCACTGCAGCCAGCATTGCAGCAAACATAATACCACGAAGACCTTTTTTTGTAAAAAAAAAAAAAAAAATTAAATTACTCTATTTTGTTTTTATATTTTTATTTTAAAAATCGATGCAAAACATTATCTTATCCCAATCACACTTATATATGAAAGAACATTCTTACTTCAGCACCAAACAG
>NW_027633145.1:0-7500 GCF_053919585.1 Euprymna scolopes
CGGCAGTTTATGTAAGCTGCTTGCATATGCCAAAACAACATCACGGTAAAAAGCGATCGTTCACTGTAGAATTATTAATTTTCTAACATGACTTATCTTTAAAGCATTATGAATTTGTGTTTTTAAGATTTCGATTTTTTGTGAGTTTTTTTTTGTTTTTTTTTTGTTTTTTTGTCGTTCATTCAAAACAAGGCATATTGTAATTGAGACGCAGGGACTAATATAATTAGGAACCAGATTTATAGGAGACATCCTAAGTGGGGAGTTTTGTGGCAAGATGTTTATTTACATAATATTTAAATTTCTGCATACTGATACAGTTGATGAACCAGGGAGCAGGAAAAGAATTCCAAAGATATACGGTCTGAGAAAAGAGACTATTAGAGTATAAAGTTTTCTGGCATCTGAGGGTCTCTATACTGAAGAGGTGAGATTTTGTTGTTAGTCACGTTGTCAGGATATTTACATTAAAGGAGTTAAAGTGGCATAAGTACTTGTACACACTCAACGTAAATAACCTCTTAGCGCCTAATTAGCAGCAAAATCCCTCCTCTTCACGGTTATAGCCTTCTAATATGACAAAAGTTTCTACTCTAATAGCTTCTTTCAGACCATTTTCTTTTGGAAATCCCTCTCTGTACATTATTTCCTTGATTGTACCAATATACAGAAATTTAAATGTAAAGTGCAAAAACATCTACCTCTACAACTTTCTACATAGGATGTTCCTCTAAAATCTGGCTCCTCATTATAGTAGCCTCTTATATTCCAAAGGCAACATGACAGAAAGGAAAAAGGAAAACAATTATTGTATAGTTATTTCAACCAAGCGCCTCGATCCACTAGAACTGTAGAAATTCAATGCCTCTTTCCTGGAGGGCGCAGTGCATAGAGGCTTTGAATGTCTATGGTTCCAGGTGAGATAGTGGTTTCAATCCTACCCAAAGCCGGCCGGATGATTAGTTTATCAAAAACGTGGTGAGAAAACAACAACTATGGAAGGCAGTGATTACCTAGGATACAGCATTCCTTTCTCGTCATTGTTAACCAGATGACCAAGACCAAAGGAATAGTTTCCAAAACGTAGTGAAACAACAACTATGAAAGTTGAGGGTAACAGTTCGTAAAATAAATAAATAATAAATACACAAATTACTCATCCCAAAGGTTTCCAATAAAAAATAATAATAATCGGTTTAAAATTGATATAACATCATATGCCTCAAAGAGAGAAGGTAATAGTTAGGGTTAGATGCAAGCAAGGTGTCAGATATATAATGACACAGGCTGACAGGATATGAGTAGTTAGTGATTTCGATTCCTTCTTTCTGCATCCCCCATCACACTGGTCAGTGATTTGAAACAAAAATCACATTGAATAAATGACACGCTTTCTTCCATCAGAAAATTTGTAGACAGAGACTAATCACTCTTGTTTCTCGCTAATATTCTCGTATGTTTCTATTAAAAAAACTTTCCCCTTGTGTAATATTTCATTCTTTTTTTATTACCTAATAAAGTTAATTAAATTTCAATCACATTTCTAAATCAAATTTAGCAATTAACAGAGATTTGATTATCTCTCCTTACGAAACTATAAATTATCGATCATCACACAATCAGCCTCTTTTAACTTGTGAAAAGCAAAACTATTAAAAGCAGTTGAACTTGTTCAGATTTTCTCTTACAACTAAAGTAGTGGGGATTGCCGTGTCAACCAATTTACAATACTATGTCAAAACTGTACTTTTAAAGAGAGTTCTGTTAATTTGGATATATTGTGATTTAAAAAGGAATGAGTATTTTAAAGATATTTCATCAGTATATTTATGTTCCCTCTCTCTGTCTCTCTCAATCTGTCTCTCCCTCTCTTTATATATATATATATATATATATATATGCATATATATATATATATATATGCATATATATATATATATATATATATATATATAGCGTGTCTAGGGGTGATGAAAAAAATCCAGTAAAGTGCTCGATCGTAGATGTGAGAGCTGAAGATACAATATTTATTATTACACTATATATACATATTACGACCTTGAAATATGTATATATAGTGTAATAATAAATATTGTATATATATATATATATATATATATATATATATATATATATATATATATATATGCTGGTAAATGTAATGCACACTAATAATTTTTATTCATAGATTATTGTATTTCTTTGTTACATAACAGTTTTACACGTTTTAAGGATGTTTTTGCAATGCAAATATAAATGTTTCCATTTTCATCTATCGTTTTTCAATCAATTTATTTCCCTGCATTGTCTTGTATTTGCTATTAGTTTATCTGCAATCCCAACGCTGCATCTTTCCTATTTCTTATTACTAACGGAGATTTTGTACATATCCGTCTGAAGCCGAAACTATACCATTATTTCTATTAACATAACATTATACTATCTTTTTTTTATCAATTCTCTTTATGATGATGATGATGATGATGATGATGATGATGATGATGATGACGACCACGACGATGACAATGACGATGACGATGATGATGATGATGACTGTTACGATGATGATGATAATGATGATGATGATGACGATTATGACGATGATGATGACGATGATGGCGATGATGATGCTGATGATGATGACAATGACAATTACGATGATGATGATGATGATGATGATGATGATGATAATGACGACGACAATGACGATGACGATGATGACCGTTACGATGATG
Source organism: Euprymna scolopes (assembly GCF_053919585.1). Classification (NCBI taxonomy): domain Eukaryota; kingdom Metazoa; phylum Mollusca; class Cephalopoda; order Sepiida; family Sepiolidae; genus Euprymna; species Euprymna scolopes. The sequence continues at coordinate 2,736 of NW_027633145.1, forward strand.
ATGGTGATGATGATGATGATGATGATGATGATGATGATGATGATGATGATGATGACGACGACGATTATGACGATGATGATGATGACGATGACGATGATGCTGATTAGGATGATGATAATGATGATGACCTGGCTATTATTTTCTTATTTTATTGTCTTCCCCTGGCATTCTCTGCTTTGAATTTATCATTTCAAGTATGTACTGTGCTGGCATACCTACCTACTTTCCTTTACTAATAAATCACGACTTATAAAGGCCAAAAGCTACTCGAAGATAAAGATTAAAGAGATGAAATGATAGTCAGTTGAAAGCTGAAGACGACTGAGAATGATTGATCAAATTGGCTGAGTTCAAATTCTTGTGGGAAAGGTGGAATCTATTGACAGTGGATTTGAAGACGACAATGTTGTAATATGCAAGAAAGCAGTCTCAAGGTAATGTGTTTCACAGACGAGAAGCAATTGGTAAGAATCTGTGTTCATGAAAATTCCACCTCACACTAGGTACATTGAATAAGAAAGTGATTTTTTCTATTATATAGAAACCATGATTGAAGCTCAGTTAAGCACATTCTATGAAAATAATAATAGAGTAGGAACACCTGTTATTTGAGGAGGCACCAGTATGGAAGAGAAAATGTTATCTTTAATTAAATTTCACAGTTGATTCTGAACTTTTACGAGGCAACGAAGGGTGTTCTGAACTGTAACTGCACAGATGTGACAACAATACTCTATCTTAAGATGTAGATTATTCAGGTAGAAAATTGCGCCAGGAGTCAATTACTTTTCTGGAGCAATAACATGATGCAACCATTTTTAGCAAAATATTGTATGTAAGACCACTATTTTAGATCTGCCCTAGCAAGATTCGATTGGGGCAAAACAAGGATCCGAGCACTGGCAGAGAAAGGAAAGAAATGTGTTGTTTCAGAGGTAACTTTTAATACTATATTATTACTCTCTCAGTATTGTATTGCCTAGTGTCCTTTTTGTTTGATAATTCTCATTGCATTATACAACAAATTTCTTGGCCTTTTTAGTTACAAAAAATCACGATAAACACAATTTTTTTAAAATCATTTTATTTATCCAAAACTTTTGCATATTTGCTTGGTCATGTTTGGTGCTGTGAAAAGAATTTTCTTTTTTTTAAAAAAAAAAACAATTTATGAAAGAAATGTTGAAATCGATCCGAATTTACAGTTTCCGATTCATCTCTTTTTTTTGTGATGATTTTTGAAAAAAAATATTATCATTCAATAAGTTATATATTGGACAATTCAAAGCTGATCAAGTTTAGAGAAATTAAATCCTCAATTTATAAAGAGTCTTTTTGTTATATTGTCTTATTGTTTTGACATCTTTAATCTACACAGAATTAGTTTTGTATATATTGTAACATGCTTTACTATCAAGGATTTTGACTCCTATATTACCAAATATTACCGACTTTTTCAATTGGTAATATATTTGATAAGTGATATGTACTGAATATCCAAACGTGCTCAATACTAAGGTAAATAGATGAAATATACATTTTATAAAAAAAATTATTGTACATGGCTTACATCGATGTTACAAAGTTCGAACTTTCAGCCTCTTTAGAGCCTAATAATTTACTTTGAGCTCGAAAATGTCTTTAAGGTCGAAACATTACTCCGACGATATATATATATATATATATATATATATATATATATATATATATATAGAGAGAGAGAGAGAGAGAGAGAGAGAGAGAGAGAGATATAGATATATAGATATAGATATATATATCGAGCTTTTATATCTGGCTGAGATTACTTTACAAATATTAACTCTTCAATATTTATAATATACTCAAGTCTTACCATCTTGGATTATTTTGGTAAACTTAACTGTAATACTTATTTCATTATATATATATATATATATATATATATATATATATATATATATATATATATATATATATATATATATATATACACATATATATATATATAATTATATTTAGACTTTATATTTTTATAAAACACAAAATTTTATTTATAGCTCAATTGTAATAAATTAGAGCTGTGAATTCTTTTATGTTAACCGCTTTGAATACACTGAACAAAACTTGTTATGAATTCATGGAATTTCTTCTAAATGAACAATGTATTTATGCTGCTGAAACATGAAATAGCTTGTCTATGACATAGGGTAAGAGGATGTTCCGACTTTAATAGATATAAGAGAAAAAAGCCTTCTAGTACGGATTGTAAAATTGAAAGTTCGAATGCAAAAAAATGAGAGATTTTCGATTATTTTACTGATAAATATGAGCACTGACGATCGCTTGAGCAATTAAGTAAATACATGGTGAACATTATTAGTATGGACCAGAACAATAGTTTGATCTAAAGAAATAATAAACGGTCTTTCAATGAATTTATAACTCGTTTTGATTCTTGTATTCAAAGTGATTAACATAATAAAAAAGTATACATATACTAGGGTCGTTCCAAAAGTAAAGCCTCCTATTTTTAACTTAACAGTTAAAGCGCTACAAAAATGGGACTAGTACCATTAAAATGAGCGACTTTTTGTCCTCCAGAATTTAGCTTTCAACATAGTTACTACTATTTTCAATGCACTTTTGCCAATGGCGCTTGTCTGCTTCTGATACTCGTCCATGACAGGGGTTGCTTTCTTAGAGTCTCACACCGGCAATATCTGCAACAGAAAGCTGAAACTTTCAGGTCATGAATGTATCAGTTCAGTTATCATAACAATGCAATTTGCATTCCCATCTGAATAAGAATATAGTTGACATCACTTTTGGAACGCTCCTCTTGTATGTATATATATACATTATATATATATATATACATACAATATATATATATATATATAATGTATATATAATGTATATATGTATGTATTTATGTGTGTGTGTGTGTTTGTGCATGTGTGTTAATGCATATACTAGTGGACTATGCTTGACCGTTGCCCGTGAAAACTGAGGATTATTAAGAATTTCATGTATACCCCGATTTTCAGTGCTAGTTAATTTAATAAATTAATTATTTTAGTAGCGGGTGAAGATAATGGATTGAATATAAACTTCTTCAAGAAATATTTTTAAAATTGCAAAAGCAAAAACTTAAATGATTTGTTAATTAATTTTGTTTGACAAATAAAATATTTTTTCTAATGTGTGTGTGTGTGTGTGTGTGTGTGTGTAGTTTATAAAATTAAACGGAAAGAATTTGGGGATGAGGATTTGTATTTTTGTTCAAAAATAATTAGGCAAACATTGTTACAGAACTGTACATCTGTAGAAATGCTGTCAAATTGCTCTTCTGTTAATGTAGAAATCGAGATTGTAGGAATAAAAACTAAGATGTAACTTTGCTCTTGGAATTAGTTCCTATATTGACATATGATTGAATCAATGTAATTAATTGTAAAGGAAATGTAATACAATGAATTAGTTACAGCGATAATTGTCAATAGATCGAATGCAATTGAAAAAAGTATGGAAGCACAGAAGCATAAGAATATGAGAAATGATAATATCTGTTGTGCAAAAATGTAAAATTTACTTTTTTATTGAATCAGGAAATGAAGATTAGATGAATGTTCCAATACTATTCTTATCTTGATTCGTCGGTCTTGTAACTTTCTCTCCTCTTATTTTGTCCTTTGGTCATCTCATTCCATGAGCGATGTTTCTCACAAAAGGGGAAAATTGTTATTTTTCAAAGTCGGCATCTACCATTAGCTAGTTTTTAACCTGAAAATCTCACACACACACACACACACACACACACACACACACACACACACATATATATATATATATATATATATGTATTCAGGGTGAGCCAGAAGTAGAAAATGTTTGTCGAAGTGTAAGAGGCAGACTTCAAAGTGGTGTATATCAAGAATGAAACAGTTTGAACACTTGCGTTGATAAATAACATTTAATTTCCATTGATATAATTATCTTATTACATATAGTTGTACGTATACATGATCTTTAAATAAATGTTTTACTGTTTACTTACTTTTGGCTCACTCTGTGTATATATATATATATATATATATATATATATATATATATATATATATATATAGCTTAATGCAGTTAGAGGAAAAGAGAGAGTTCAATTCTACAAGAAGAGACTTATCTGGATAATGCGAAGCTCAACAATAATCATTGGAGCTTATACAATAGAACAACAGGAGTATGAGATGAAGTCACAAAACTATATATTGATGGATATAGATTGGTTCATTTATTGAGTAAGGAAATACAAGAAATTATTTGGGAGATAGAAGGGACTCTTTATGCCAGGGCATTTCGAAGCCTAATACTTCTCATCAGAAGAGTAGAGAAGATGCTAGGTAGCATGGTGGAGATGTGGCGTCTAGCGTAGGGTTCATTAGGAGCGAAAAAGACTAAGTGAAATTATAGAATGTTAGGGGAAGCTTTATTGAATTTTAAATAAAGAAAGTTCGAATTCAGTTCGCTCTACAGAAACATTTTAACTTAGGATGTTGGCAAACTTTTCGTGGTCCGTCCCATTAGTACCCAATGTAATTCTAGAAATAATTCTGATTAGAAAAATATCGGGGAAACCAATGCCAACAATAGAATCTTCAAGTGCATACGATGATGATAAACAAAACTGAAATTTTTCTGTTTTGTAATTGCAACACAGTGGATGCGTTATTTATTCAATATTTTTTATGATATCCATCTTGCAATGGCATTACATGCATTTCTGCATTCA